>NC_133363.1:46582045-46677045 GCF_049309525.1 Garra rufa | reverse complement strand
TTGAGGGAGAAGGAAACAGAGGGAGATGGGTGAACTGATGCTAGATGGGTCATCTAAACATCAGTGTATTGTTGGTGGGCAAAGGGTCCATCGATTCAGGGGTGAATTTTTCTTTTTTCGTTCTTTCTTTACCTTTTTCGTTTCGTTTCCTTTATTTCTTGTCATCATATTCCCACTTATATATCAAGTGGGCATTAATAGCTATGTAATTATGGTATATGTTCTATGTTATTTCATTGTACAGTACATACACTGTTCACAAACACCATAGGGAACTTGAGTTTGGTGTTAATTTTATTCCACTTTCCTAGACCCGTAATCCGATCCATCCATACTTGCTTAGCAGCTTTTATGTTATAGTTATGTAAAATGTATACATATCATACGAAAATCTGTAGTAACACTTTTCTGTGCACTTGTTGTGCACGCAATACTCGAATAATTAAGGACGTGGCATTTTTTAGTGGAAAAGTAGTTGGCAATATGCATCGGGACACAAGCATCTGGTTTCTTCTTGTAAATTTGAGCATTTCTTCCACATGTTGAGTTGTAGAATATGTACACACTGCTACAAGTCTTCAGTGCGAAATTAGCTTGTAGATAAAACAAGAGGACAGGGACTGGCTCTGTATGTGCCACACACACAGTGTAATTCCTCATTATTTGTGCCTGCCAAACTTTATTTGCCAAAATGTGATTATTTCTAATGTTGCTTGTAAGTTAAGCTCAGTTCGGCTGGAAAATCTCATGCTCATTCCATGTTTTAGTTGACAGAAACTCTTGATGTAACCATTGGACTGCCAGAAATATTTTGATGATGGTTATTTTAAAATCGCATTTCTAGCATGATTTCCAGGAAATTTGACTTTTTATCTCGTTCTCCCAGGATCAGCCCTTTCCTATGACATTCTGCATAGTTTACTACTGAACAATGGCAAATTTACTTATGTTACAATGTGTACAAGGAAGTAACATTTTGCAGTGAACAAAGTGGAGCTCCCGTTGAAGGACAAAAAGCTATCTCTAAAATAAACGATTGCTTTGTTTAAAGCACCCATACAACCATGCCAATGTGCATACTTGCTTTAGATTTCAACTTTCGTGTGACCTTGAGTTAAAGATGAGGTCACGTCTGTCCTGTTTTGTCTTTGTCTGCTGTATAATTATTTTAAATGTATTACTTCAGTGCAGAATTATAAAACCCAAGCTGTGCAGGTACTGCAATGCACTATATCCCACTAATTCTTAATAACAAAAATTTTAATTGAATTTGTATTTTTATAAAAGCATGAAAATTAACCTATGGAAGCCTGTTTCCGCCACTAAATAAAGTTAATTCTGAGTTTTTATCTTACATTTCTGACTTTTTTCTTTGAATTGCATGATATGAACTCACGTTTGCGAGAAAAAAAATCAGCTTTTCACAATTCTGGCTTTTGTTTCTCACAATTGGGAGTTTATATCCCTCTATTCTGAGAAAAAAAGTCAGAAATTCAAGTTTATATCTCATCATTCTGACTTAACTTGTAATTGTGAGTTTATATCCCGCTATTCTGAGAGAAAAAAGTGAAAATGGGAAGTTTATATCTCACAATTCTGACTTAATAACCCACAATTGTTAGTTTATATTTTACAATTCTGACAAAAAATGTCAGAACTGTAAGACAACAAGACAGAATTGCGTAATATAAACTCACAATTGCGAGAGAAAAAAGTCAGAATTGCACGTTTTTTGCATTTCAGGCTTTATTTCTCACAATTGGGAGTTTATATCCTGCAATTCTGAGAAAAAGAGCCAGAATTGCAAGTTTATATCTTACAATTCTGACTTAACTCGCAATTGTGAGTTTATATCTCAAAATTCTGAGAAAAAATGTCAGAACTGCGAGAAAACGACACAAACAATTGCAAAAAAAAGTCCTTTGTGTGAGTTTTTCAAAATACTGACTTTATTTCTGGCAATTAAGAGTTTTTTTGCCACTATTCTGAGGAAAAAAGTCAAGAGTTGCAAGTTTATATCTCACAATTCTGAGAAAAAATGTCAGAACCGCGAAAAAACAACGTTGCGTGATGCACCTCACATTTGCGAGGAAAAAAGTCAGAATTATGAGTTTTTCACAATTCTGACTTTATTTCTGGCAATTAGGATTTTATATCCCGCTATTCAGAGGGAAAAAAGTCAGAATTGCAAGTTTATATCTCATAATTCTGAGAAAAATGTCTGAATTGTGAGAAAACAAAACAGAATTGTGTGTTATAAACTCTCAATTCTGAGCAAAAAGTCCAAATTGTGAGATACAAACTCGCATTTGCGAGAAAGAAAAATAAAATTGTGTGATAAAAAGTCAGAATTGAAAGTTTGTCGCACAATTCTGACTTTATTTCTCGCAATTGGGAGTTTATGTCTTGCTGTTCTGAGAAAAAAAAGTCAAAATTGAAAGTTTATTTCTTGCAATTGGGAGTTTATATCCCGTTATTCTGAGCAAAAATGTCAGAATTTCAAGTTGATATCTCACAATTCTGACTTAACTTGCAATTGGGAGTTTATATCTCACACATCAGAACTGTGAGAAAATAAGACAATTGTGTGATATAAACTCGCAATTCTGAGCAAAAAGTCCAAATTGTGAGATACAAACTCGCATTTGTTTATTTCTCACAATTAGGACTTAATATTCCATATTATTTCAAGTTTATTAACTTATTTTATAAGTTAAAATTGCGAGTTCATATCTCACAATTCTGAGGAAAAAAAGTCCGAATTGTGAGATAAAAACTTGCTTTTTTCATTTAGTGGTGGAATATGAACATAATGATAGTCATTACAATTTAAACTGTCACAAATCTGACTAGCCAGTAATAGTCAGCTGTGAAATCAGGGTCACAAGAAGGCTGCTGAGTTGGTGATTTTTCACTTTGGACTACTTTTCCTCTCCAGACAAACAGTTGATTGGTTCATTTAGTTCGGCACTGTCTGCAGTCTAGGAAGTGATTCGCATAGTCCGCTGCTTTATTATTTTACGCAGACTGATACATAAGTGTCTATTTCTACTCATTCATTTTAAATAATTCAGCCAATAGATTTTTAAACATGACACCTGTTTTCACTGACATATGTCTACCTATAATACTGTAATGCATTCAGTGTTAATTATATTCTTTATGATTTTGCAAACAACATTATGAATATTGTTTTTAAAAATAAATCACTGTGTTCAAAGATTAAGCACATTTTGTGGATTTAAGTTATGATGAACGTGGCTTAACAGCAATAGTTTTACCTGTTGAGCAATGCAAGTTGTAAACCAGCTGCAATTACATCCTTTGACAAAGATCATTGAGAGCTAATCATTGCAAGTGAGATTTTTAATACATTAAATGATCTGTTAGTCGCTATGTGCACATTTATTCACTTTGCTCTTAAGAAAATAATGCCACCTTTTAACCCACATACATGTGGCAGAGAGGCCATTTCCATTAGCTTAGTTTATTTTCTGTCCAATATTGAGTGCTTTGTTAGAAAAACTGTGCATTAATTCTTGAGGTGATTGTAGGCTTTAAGAATGTTGTACTGTTCATGTGTTCTCGCTTCATCTTAATGTAAAGCTTTTGTTATTTCAATGGAGCCTGTTTTGTTTGCAGAATCAGTTGGATCTAAGGTAACCACATGCTCATGTTGGTATCAAGAACCTATAGGACAAGGGTCACTCAGTCCTGGAGGGCCGGTGTCCTACAGAGTTTAGCTCCAACCCTAATCAAACACACCTGAATCAGCGTATCAAGGTCTTAATAGGTATACTTGAAACTTCTAGGCAGGTGTGTTGAGGCAAGTTGGAGCTAAACTCTGCAGGACACCGGCCCTCCAGGATCAAGCTTGATGACCCCTGCTATAGGATCTTGACCGTTTTAAAGGATTATTTTTAAGATAATTCTCACTACTAAAATTGACACTGAATAAATATAAACTACCGGTCAAAAGTTCTGAAACATCTACTCATTCTTTACTATTATTTTGTGTAAAACTTAAGAATAAAGTCATTAAAACAATAAAATAACTTTTTTTTTCTGACAAAAGGTTTTATTGAAAAAATTTCTATCTGGTCTATCATAAACATTTTTAAGTTTAGTTTCGAAAAGACGTTTATATTTAGATTATCTAACGTTAGATACAAACGTTAACGTCAACTTGAGGCTGGTATTGTGCTTCCTGCTTAGTAAATTGGTTATAAATAAAGATTTTTAATAGAATTGAATTCCAATACACTGTATGTGCATTTTCGTCAACAAACACAATTTTAATTCAATGGAAAATATTATTCAAAAATACATTTTTAAGTACATGCTGTTTATTTTGTTCAACACTTCGTAAAGGAATGAAACCGTCTATCTAGGGTCTAACAATCCTGGATCTGCGCCGTTTTCTTCACATTAATAGAAAACAATAACCTAAACCATTTTAATAAAATACCTAAACTTTTCAAGTATATCATCAATTGTTTTTCAAAGTCTTCTACATATAAATACGTATTTTAAATGGTCAACATCTGCACGTATCACACAAAACAGAGGATGACGCGACGTGTTGACGTCAACCGAGCTATACACTAGTCGCGGGGTTTGCGCGTCATACTGGGGCGCTAAGATGGCTTCAGCGGCTTGGATGCATGGCCCCAACATTACGCGTTTAACAGAAGGTTTAGTGTCTGTCCTAAAGGAGGATAGACCTGAATATCTACCTGCACTTCTAGCAAACTACCGTGAGCATGGAGTGGTCGGGACTCAGGTAGGACTGAGTTTTTTCTTGTCGTTACACTGCTAGCAGCGACGCGAGGTAGTACGCGCTTCTTTGGTTTAAATGGAAGCGTTATGGTTATGTCGCGTTCCTCGTTTGCAGTGTATACAATGTAAATATAAATACAAAACACTGTAATTATGATTTAATGATATATCTAATGACCAATATGTTCGTTTATGTGGTAACTGGGCTGGTAATCAAGTTCACATTAGTTTAGTTTGTATGTTTCATATATAAGACGCTAGTCTTAATCTGTAGCTGTAACATCTTTCTCTTTTATTTGAACGCACACTTCTGTTCGTTTGTATTAATGACACTGGTTTCGAATTGTTTTTCCAGAGCACTGGAGCTGTGGGAGGTCTGGTGGGCATCAGTAATGCAAGGCTCGGGTCCAGTAAGACCAGGTGAGCTGTCAGAGGAAAACTTGAAGTCATTTCTTGCATGACTGAATGCTATCAATGCTTTTAGTCTAGTTCTGTGTTTCAGTACTTTTCATGTTGCTGCCTTATGCCTTTAAACGTTTTATTAGAACAAGCATTATTACACATTATTGCCCCCCCCCCCCCCCCCCCAAAAAAAAAATCTAAACTGAAGGTAGTAACGTAATACTAATAAACATAATGCAGAATAAACAGAATTGTACACAACATTATTTATAACCAGTTTGTCATTAAGGGAAAACATTAGAGTAGGCATCTGTTTTCTGAATGTATCTTAATGATCTTATTTTAAACAATTCATGTGTTGATGCTTTATTTTAAAAAAAATAATAATAATTGTTATTTTTAATCAATTTCGGTGAGATGACAGACTTCTGTCTGGTATACCGGATTTCTCCAATCATTCCAGATTTTTCTTTTCTTTTTCTTTTTTTTTTTAAAGCAGTCTCTTCTGCTCACCAAGCCTGCATTTATTTGATCCAAAGTTTGAAATATTTTTCAGATTTAAAATTACTGTTTTCTATTTGAGTATAGTTTCAAATGTAATTTATTCCTGTGGTTTCAAAGCTGATTTTTTTAGCACCATTGCTCCAGTCACACAATCCTTCAGAAATCATTCTAATATTCTGATTTCTGATCTCATTTATGATTATTATCATTATGTTGAAATCAGCTGAGTAGATTTTTTTTCTGGTTTCTTTGATGAATAGAAAGTTCAGATGAACAGCATTTATCTGAAACTAAAATCTTTTGTAACATTAAAAAATGTCTTTATCATTACTTTGGATCGATTTAAAGCTAAATAAGTTTTTTCAATAATTTTTTTTTTTTTTAAATGCTTTTTATTTCAAAGAAATGCTTATCTTTAGATCTTTCCATCCATCAAAGGATCCTAAAAAATGTACTCAGCTGTTTTAAATATTGATAATAACAATAATAAAAATGGGGAAAAAATGTTTCTTGAACAGCAAATCAGAATGTTAATAATGATTTCTGAAGGATCTGGAGTAATTTAGATTTGATCACATGAAAAATTTATTTTTAATATATATTCAGATAGAAAACAGTTATTTTAGTATATTATAGTATATAAATATTATATTAAAAATATTTCACATTTTATGTGTTTTTGCTGATTCAAATAAATGCAGGTTGGTGAGCAGAAGAGACTTCTGTAAAAAACATTAAAGATCTTACTGTTCAGAAACGTTTGACTGGTAGTGTACATCACAAAATGGGAAAGACAGATCTGTCGCTACTTCTATTTCATTTGGACTTGACATGGACTTGATTGTGTGTGTTTTAGGTTTGAGGGTCTCTGTCTCCTGTCTGTGCTGGTGAAAGACAGTTCGAGTGAAGTCTTCCAGCAGCATTGCCTCTCATGGCTGCGGACACTGCAGCAGGTCATTCAGGTGAGAGATATCTTTGAATATTCATTCTGTTCTCTTGCCTGGATCCTCTTAATGGGTCTTTCCTGATTTTATTCTGTATGATTTAGTAGTGTAATGTAGAGGTCGACCGATATTAGTTTTTACCGATACCGATAGCTAGGTTGGACCACACTGGCCGATACCGATTAATTAACCGATAGATTTTGAAAATGGATATTGAAGGGCAACTAAAATAGTGCTCTACGATTTAAAAAAATAAATACTAAACCATACTTTGTAAATGAATAAAAATATTAATATTAATTATAAATTGATCATTAAAGTTATTTCATAGTTCATTAATGTTAACAAAATGAACTTCGAAATTTAACAATATATCAGTAAATGTTGAAATTAACACTTTAACAAGGAACAACACTTCTATTCTACAGCTTTCATCAATCTTAGTTGATGTTACAAATGGGCTCATTGTAAAGGGGTGGGAATCTTTAAATTTTAACATTTTTTTATTATATAAGCAGGCTACTTTTTAAAACAATTACTTATTTAAAATTAGTGTTCTTTAAGTGTCGGCAAGTTTACAGAAATAGTTATTGTTTTTTTCTTTTTCGTTTGATTATTACTGATGAGATCAGACAGTGGCTGCTTTAACAGGCTGCATTCAAACGAATGCAGATCTATTTCGATGTATCAGATATTTTGTCCTGCTCTGAAAACATAACTGACTGTGTGTACATCAGTTTCGTATAAAAGTATTTGAAAATCCAAGTGCATTTAACCGCATCTGCAATCAAGCTTTTTAGGACGAACAAACACAAAGAGCAATTGAAAGTCTGTCAGTGCATCTACTGCATTACAAACGGCAGAAATGAAGGCACATGTAAAGTCAAAAACTGCGATTGATAGCTCACACGGTCAAACAATACACACTTATTAGCTCACTGTGGAAATTCTGTGCAATGAAGCCAGCCGCGTTTCTGGCGCGCACGCGTGCCATATGCGGGAAAAACACACGCTCATTGAAGAGAGGATTGAGATGCGTCTGAGAATCTATTTTTCACCCACCCTTAATGAAACCGAACAAAAGTGCAGCGCTGTGTTGCGCGGACAACTTGCAGGTATCACACACACACAGGACGCGTTGTATAGTTCAAGCATAAATCTAAAACAGTTTATTTAATCACCAAACGGGCAAATGTTTACTTCAAGAATGATCAAAAAGCGGCAAAGGTTAGTTTAAACATGAAACGGAAAGAGAAAGTGAAATCTATATTGCAGCCATTTCAGAAACAATTTCTCTTCTGTTTTACATTTATGTTTAAATATGATTTGTTTTTGTTTTGTTTCAGTTTAATATGTTAATTACGAAAGAAGTTTGTGTAATTTGTAAATGTCATAAAGGACGTGGTATGAATTGGACGGCAATACGCCAGGAGAATTGGAGAGGGTCAGACACAATTTTTGACCACTTCGTACGTTTTTATTTGTGGAAAATCCCTTCTTTAACGAATTTCGTTTTGTATTATTTTTATCTTAATTTTTAATAGATATTTTTGTTGATCAGTTATTAAAATCAAATAGGAACAGGAAAATGGCATTGTGAAATAAAGTGCGTAACAAGATGCAAACTCACCATGCTTCAACGGCCTGAAGAAAAGGCTAAAACATAAATTATAGCTCTATATTAAGCATACAGACTTAATTAGAGCTACAGAAATACAAATAGTTTGCTTAAATGCACAATACTTAATTTTCCAGCCCAGGGTCAAGTCTTTATGAACGATGTGGGACAGATGTGTAATGTAAAACTAAGGCGCGCTGTGACTGATTTTGTCGGCTGAATGAACACAGTTTGCTTTCTCATGTCTTTAAATCTGCAACTTTGCTGGCTAAAAATATGAACAGCTGGATATAAATCAATACAAATATATGGTAACAATCCTGGCATTAAACATTGGTCTGGGGCTTAACCTCTCATACTCTATGACAGCGGAGCGTGAGCCGCTTCAGCAAAGAATGCAACCCGGAAAAACCATCGGCATGGATTTTTGCCGATAACCGATAGTTCGGCCAATCAACTATCGGTGCCGATTAATCGGCAAAACCGATACATCGGTCGACCTCTAGTGTAATGTGTTGTTTTCACACACACAGTCGCAGGCCCCTCTCCCCACCGTGCAGCTTGCTGTGAGTGTGCTGCAGGACCTGTTGCAGTACTCGTCCCAGCTGCCAGAGCTGGCCAGGGAGGTTGGACTTAACTCCATCCTGGGCATCCTGACCTCCCTGCTCAGTCTCAAATCTGAGGTAAAAATGCATGCTTGTCCATGTCACATTTAGATTTAAATCAGTTAAGCTGTAGTTTTGAATCAAATTTATTTTGTATGATTATCACCATATATTAATGGTACATATTTCTTGAGCACCACATTAGCATATTACAATGATTTCTGAAATATCTTGTGACACCGAAGACTGGAGGAATGGTTGATGAAAATTCAGCTTTCCTCCCCAGGAATAAATTACATTTTAAAATAAATTAAAATGGAAAACTTTTTTTAATTTATTGTAACATTTTACAATATTAATTTTTACCCCTACAAACTTACTGACCACAAACGTTTCAATGATATTGTATATTAATCACATCCAAATTAAAAGTTTGTGTTCACATAATGTGTGTATACTATGTGTATTTGTTTTTGTATATAAATACACACATACATGTATGTTTAAGAAATATTTACACATGTAAATGAAAGCATTAATATTATTTAATTAAAATGAGAACAATTCAATTGTGTTGCAAAAAGCATCAAAAGAAGCTATTTTTTTTTGTCATAGTGCCACCTAGCTGCTATGAAAGGAATGATTGCGTGTATGATCTACTACCCACGGGCCTGTGGATCTCTGAGGGTCAGTATAACCATTAATAATATGTTCTTTTTGTGGTTACTTTATATCTGAAAAAGCTAATCATTGTCCGTTGTTACAGGAAAAGCTTGGAGCGTATTTCCTTTCTAAGATGGACTCAGATAATCCTAAAGTACAAGAGGTTAGTTACATCTGGTTGTGGAATTAAGGATAATGTGCGTAGTTGACTGCTCAAAACGAATGAATCAAAACTTCTGCATCATGATTCCCTTTTTTTTTTTTCATTGGTAGGCGGCTTGTGAATGTTATGGCCGATTGCCCTGTCTCGGTGGGGTGTTGGAACGAGGGGGAGGAGGACGCAGGGCTGAGGGCTGGACCAGTCATCTCCACTGCCTTCTAGCATCAGCCAACAGCATGCTGGGACAGTTGTATCAGGGTTCAGAAACGGGTATGTGGTGTGTTTGTGTTTTATTAAGAGAAACATCAGTGTTAAATTCTTATATGTGACCCTGGACTACAAAACCAGTCATAAAGGTCAAGTTTTTTTTTAAATAAGCTTTCAATTGATGTGTGGTTTGTTTGAATAGGACAATATTTGGCCCGAGATGCAGCTATTTGATCATCTGGAATTTTAGGGTGCAAAAAAATCTAAATACTGAGAAAATCACCATTAAAGTTGTCCAGTTGAAGTTCTTAGCAATGCATATTACTAATCAAAAATTAAGTTTTGTTATATTTATGGTAGGAAATTTACTAAATATCTTCATGGAACATGATCTTTACTTAATGTCCTAATTATTTTTGACATAAAAGAAAATCTCACCCACACAATGTATCATTGGCTGTTGCTGCAAATATACCCGTGCTACTTAAGACTGATTTTGTGGTCCAGGGTGTGTGTATAAATAAATAAATATATATAAATTGCTGTTTCAGAAGGAACAGTGCAGTATGAGGGTCCTGGTGTGGAACTGCCGTTCCCTCCTCTGGATGACGTAGATCCACTTTTGATCCTTCAGCTCCATTATCGTTACAAGGCCGTTTGTCTGGCTATTAAACACACTCTTAGGTAGGTTCAATATTGTGTGGTATAATTCATGGTATTTGTAAAGCTTTTTTTCATGTCTGTTGAGCTTAGTTTGTTTTTAATGAAGGTCTTTGAGATGTTGGTCCATATTAGTGAGATGTATTTCCCTCATATAGTGCTGATCCTGCATCTTCAGTCCGTCTACCTGTTCAGCATGTTCTCAATTTGGTGTGTCGAGCCTTGGCAGTCAACACAAAGAGCATCGTAAGGCTTTAACTCTCTTTGTATGTTAAGTGCATCTTAATGATGTTAAGAGTCACCGTTCATGATATTCACTGAACCTGCTTAACATTTGGTTTGTTTCAGAGTCCAACAGGAGAAGGATGCCTGAAGCTGTTGGTTTTACCTTCGATACACAGCGACACTCTAGATCTGCTCTCTGCTCTCATCAAGGCGTAAGTAGACGTAGTATTCACGTAGCTTTATAAATTTACGGTTGAGCTACTCATGTCACATGGGCTATTTTATCGATGTCCTTACTACCTTTCTGGGCCTTGAACATGGTAGTTGCTTTACTGTTGGGGTCAGAAAGCTCTTGGATTTCATCAAAAAATCTTAATTGGTGTTCTGAAGATAAATAAAGTTCTTACGGGTTTAGAATTAATTCTGTAACTGCTTGATTTTTTTTTATTAATAATTTGTGTGTTGGTGGTTAAATCTACTGAATTAGCTGTCATTTTTGTGATGTTTTTTTTTTCTGTAGTGTTGGAGGTGGACTGGTCCAGTATAGCAGTGTGCTCACAAGGCTTTTCTCACAATCTCTGTCTGCATGGACGCCTCTCCCAGAGGCTAGTCTGGGACAGCAAAGAGCGTACAGGTATTACAGTAACCCTATTGACTACCTAAAATAAATATTACCCTCTTTGAGCCTTATATTAACAATAACCTTAGGTATTCTGACTGTAAATGGTCAGACATGATTACCTTTTATCAGCATTTCTGAAATGCTTTTCCTTTGAACACTTGGATCACATTTTATTGGAGGCATCAGCAAGGCATAGGAGCACGTTAATGTATGTTCACTCTGTTATTGTAGTGAAGTGTCCAACTTTTTGATGATGTGGTGTTGTATTTTTACCTACAGTGCAGTGCGAGTAACTGTGTACCGTGCCATTGAACTGTGGGTAAAAGTAGGAGGTGCCTCTTTGCTTCAGGGAAGCCCTTCTCACACAGAGTTACTGTTCACTCATCTGATGGGTGACATCACGCCAGCATCAGAAGCGGTCAAGGTAGGTTTAAGGGTCTTTGTAACACAAACATCATTAGAAATGAAATTAGAGATGAGCCTCCTGGAGAAGAGTGTGTAATACATTTGAAGAATTGAATATTTATATTCTGCTGGGATGCACAAAGTTAATAAGTTGACGGCAACATTTCAGTTTCATATAAAGGCTAGTTTTTTGTACTTTTTTTTCATCAAATCAGCATATTAGAATGATTTCTGAAGGATTGTGTGACACTGAAGGCTGGATTGATGGTTGCTGATGATTCAGATATGCTGTCATAGGAACAGATTGCATTTTAAAATATGTAAAAATAGAAAATGTGTTTTAAATTGTAATAATATTTTACATTTATTGTTTTTACTTAAAATAATTGTTTTGTTAAAATAAATGCAGCCTTGATAAGCATGTGATGGGTCTACTGACCCAAGATGAATCACATGGTTAACTTAAAACTAAATTAATTAAATTAGCCCTGCTTGAAATATTTCTGTTTCTTTCTCCAATGGTTCTTTCTTTTGCTGTCTAGCTTCGTTCCGGACAACAATCGCAGTCCATGAATGAGCTGATTGGTTCTGCTGGCAAGTCAGGTCCTCGTCGAACAAAAGGATTGGGAATGGGAGATGGAATATCACTACAGAGGAAAGGAGATGTGCTAGCCAATCAAGACACATGTGTCGCTGCTCTTCGGGGTGATTGTTCAATCATGACTGATAATTTAATGTTTTAATAAGAGAGAAAAAACATTTACTGATGAAAAATGATTCCTTTACAGCATTACGACAGATAATTGTGACCAGTGGAACTTTGTTAAAAGAAGATCTGCATAAGGTGTGTTTATATTGAAGTTTGTTTTGTGTTTCTATTTTGATGTTTTTCTTACAATTATAAAAAGTTGTTTCATGTTGATTTTTCTAAACCCTTCTCCCTTGTTAGAGGATCCAAGACCTGGTGGTGCCTCTGTGTGTGCGTCTGCAGCAGCAGTCTCACTGTGTGCTGGAGGTGGGTTCTGTCAGTGGCCAGTATGGCAGCCCTGCCCCTCGCCGAGAGCTCTACCGCATCTTACTGGCACTTGTGCTGGTACCTTCTGCCCGCTGGCCTCCACCACTCTCCTGTGCGGTGTCTGCCTTCAGCCACGGCCGGCGAGATCGCAACATCATGGTCAGTGAACATCCTTGATAAAAACTTGAGGTTGAAAGTATTGATCTTCCAGTCTTAAACCTGTATTTAACACAAATATTTCATATTTGAAACCTAAAAAATTTATTTTCCTGTCTTTCTTTCTTCTTTTTTTTTTTTTTTTTGAAAGAAATGCCATATGGAGCCAGATTTACTAAACAGGGCAAATTAGCGGTAGAGCGCAATTCCATAAAAACGCTGATATGAGGAGAAAATTTGTGTGTGATTTACTGACAACGCTCACATTAAAGAAGACAGACACGGCCAGATCATTTCTATAATGATCAGCACATTCTATCATAAGCAGCACAAATTACTGCCTGCTTTAAGACAAGCTTTTTTTGGGTGTTAAATATTGGTGCGAATACCAGTTATTTTGACAACCACAAACATTAGTAAATCGCGTTGTGTGATTCGTTTTAATACTCTCCTCCCATGAATTTTGCACTTGGTAGGGAAACGCCTACAAATACATATTCAATAAGGTCAGGCGCAAAAATAACTGTGTCCTTGCCTTTTCAGTGCTAATTCTTCCCTGCATGTCTTTAGTAAATCCTGACAGTACTATTCTAATGCCAAAAGATGGTTTGTGCTGGTGCAAGCCATTAGTAATTCTGGTCATTGATATTTTGTTATAATGGAAATAAATTTATTGTGTCCTAAATGTCAAAATATGTTTTGGGACCACTGTAAATATAACATTACAGCTTACTTTCTCTCTCTCACACACAAAACACTGGCCCACTAAGCTTCCATTATAAGTTTAACACATTCGTCCCATATTTTGTTTGTACACAAGACAAAATGCTAAACAGAATGTTGAATCTTGAATGTTACTTGTAATATGTTTCTAAATGTTATCCACTAGAGGGAGTCTCGCACTAGTGGTCTCAGTAGTTTGCTGATTAACAGGATTTCTCAGCTAGAGTCTTATACATTTACTATTGTGATTCTAAGTGCATTTTGGTATTGAAAGCAGAAGTGCTGCAAAAGGCCACAGAGTTGAGTAACTACATGTTGTAATAAGAGGCTGTTGAAGTCAGTGTCAACCCTCAACGGTATATTTCGATAACACTTTACAATAAGGTTTAATTTAACATTATTTAATGCATTAGGTATCATGAACTAACAAAGAACAATTTTACAGCATTTATCAATGTGTTAATAAGTATGCTATTGTTCATTCATTTGTTGATCCATAATACCTTGAAGTTAATTTATATAACTTGAAATTTTGAATTTCAGTATGTGTAGACATTAACATTAACAACATGATAACATATCTAATGCATAATGCAATACATGTAAATTAATTGATTGTATTGTAAACTGTTCCCAGTATTTTTATGGTATCGCAGACAACCTAAAATAGACTCAGTTATTTCAGTCTAGTTGTTTAAAGAGATAGTTTACCCAAATTCTGTCATTAATTACTCACCCTCATGTTCACTCAAATATGAAAGATCTTTGTTCATCTTTAGAACACCAATTAAGGAAAGGAAAGGAGGTGAAGTGAGGCCAAGTATGGTGACCCATACTAGGAATTTGTGCTCTGCATTTAACCCATCCAAGTGCACACACACAGTAGTGAACACACACACCCAGAGCAGTGGGCAGCCATTGCTGCGGCGCCCGGGGAGCAGTTGGGGTACGGTGCCTTGCTCAAGGGACTCACCTCAGTCGTGGTATTGAGGGTGAAGAGAGTGCTGGTTATTCACTCCCCCCACCTACAATCCCTGCCGGACCTGAGACTCGAACCTGCAACCTTTGGGTTATAAGTCTGACTTTCTAACCATTAGGCCACGGCTGCCCCAAAATGTTTAAGATGTTTTTGATGCAATCCGAGAGCCTTCTGACCCTTCATACTATAGACAGCAATGCAATTACCACATTCAAGCCCCAGAAAGGTAGTAAGGACATTGTTAAAATAGTTTGTGACATCAGTGGTTCAACTGTAATTTTGTCAAGTTATATAAACAAAAATAAGGACTTTGTTTAACAGTTCTTCTATGTCAGTGTTCCTGGAGGCTCCAACCATGTTCCTGGAGGCTCCCCAACACTGCGCATTTTGCATCTCTCCTTTGTCTGACACAACCATTTCTTGGAGTCTCTACTAATGAGCTGATGATCTGAATCAGGTGTGTTTGATTAAGGAGACATGGAAAACATGCAGTGTTGGGGGGCCTCCAGGAACATTGTTGGGAACCACTGTTCTGTCATTCTCTGCCACCATTCATGAAAGTAACATGACGCATGCATTTCTTTGTGCACAAAAAGTATTCTCCTAGCTTCATAAAATAACAGTTGAATCACTGATGTCACATGAACTATTTTAACAGTCCTTACTATGTTTTTGTGCCTTGAACATGGTAGTA
This sequence comes from Garra rufa, assembly GCF_049309525.1. NCBI lineage: Eukaryota > Metazoa > Chordata > Actinopteri > Cypriniformes > Cyprinidae > Garra > Garra rufa. The sequence goes on along the minus strand of NC_133363.1, from coordinate 46,661,684 downwards.
CTGTTGCTGTCTATGCAGGGTCAAAAAGCTCTCACGTTTCATCAAAAATATCTTCATTTGTGTTCTGAAGATGAATGAAGGTCTTACAGGTTTTGAAACGACATGGGGGTGAGTAATTTGTGAAACAATTTTCATTTTAGGTAAACTATACCTTTAAAACCACTGATTTGTGAAATCTGTGTACCAAAATCCAGCCTTTGTGTACATTGCAGTTTCAACAATTTAACGGCACCCAACCTGTCTGAATGCGCAAACATAAAAATGTCAGTCTACAGTGATTGACGTACACAGACATTCATTTTGACATATTAGTCCTCTTTTATGTGGCTGTTTGCTTTCACTGTGAAAGCACATTTTGGGTGGTGTAGTGGCTGTTTGCTTCTAATGACGCAGGAGACTGTAACTGGAGACAGTGTTTCATGTTTGCAAAGGTGTAAAGGAAATATTGAGAGATTAAAAAGAAACGTTACGCCTGGCAAACTGGTTCTTATATTATCTCCAAAAGCTAAATTTAGCCTATTTTAACACTAGAATAGAAACTGCCAAGTGAGCTTGGCCCTGGTAGAGTAGTATCTGTCTGTGGTTCATCACACAGCTATCAAATGTTTTCGTTCAGCCAAACAGAAAGGAAAATTCTTCCTCCTTTTATGTACCCTCATGTCATTCCAGACCATGTTGATTTAGAAAAGTATTTGAATATCAAATTTAATATTCAAATATTCAAATATTTTGAATGTCTTTGAATTAGTCTGTACAATGAAAGTCAATGGCGTCCAATGTTGTTTGGGTGGAATATCCCTTTAGGAGTTTGAATTACAGTGTCACTCTGTTGAACAATGGTGATGTTGTCTCTTCATTATGTGTTGGCATAGTCAAATTTGTACAGACCTCACAATGTGACTCTTTGCACTTCCTATTTTTTTTTATTTGCGTTTCCCTACAGGTATCGTCATTCTGTGCTGAGGCTCTGACTATATGCAACACCCTTATTCATCCTCGCACACCTTCAATCTCTCTCCCTCTCACCCCTCTAACTCTCAAATCAACTCCATCTGCCCCTGTCCTTGCCTCTGGCCAAAACCCCTCACTGTCCATCCCTAACCTCCTTGGTGGACCCGCAACAGGGCCACCTTTCCCAGCCAGGCATCCCATGGGCTTAGGCCCTGCTTCCATGCTTGGTTCTCTGGAGAACCATCTACCTTTGGCTCCTCCGGTTCTTTCAACCCCAGCAGGCACTACGGCCACCCCAGGCGACCTGCTGCTCTCTCCAGCTCAGCCGGGTGAACTGCCAGGCCTTGGAGCCCCAGAAGGTCAACGACAAGTTTTTGTTCGCTACGACAAAGAGGAGCCAGAAGATGTGGAGATCTCTTTGGAAAGTGATTCGGATGATAGCGTGGTCATTATGCCAGCGGGTATGATGGAGGTGCAAGATGGAGCGGCAAATGCACAATCATTGTCCCAGCCAGCGGTACCTGCGGTAGGTGGTCTGCAGTCCTCTGGCCCCGTAGTGAGTGAGGTTGGATCAGTTGACACTTCGCTACCTAATGAGCTCCCCACCTCCATTCCCCAGCAGATTCTTCCAGCTAATGCTAATAACATTAACTCTTTCCCTGGACCAAGCCAGACAGCCCAACTTGTGTCTCTGGTTCCTCCTCTGAACGCAATTACAGCTTCACTCTCAGCATCACCTGGCGGACTTGCAGACTCGCTGACGGGTGGTCAGCAACTTCAGCAGATGTTGATGCAAACTTCTCCAGGTGGGCAGCCAATGCCTTTTCAGATTCAGCTTCAGAACCAGATTGCTCAGACCAGCCGTCAGCTCCAGCAGCAGCCCCCAGCTAATGAGGTGGACCAGAACGTCATCAACATCAACAGCTCAGATGATGAAGAAGAGGAGGAAGAGGAACTGGAGGAGGAAGATGAATTAGGAGAAGAAGAGGAGGAGGAGGAGGGCCTGGAGGATGAAGAGGAGGATGAGGAAGGTAGTGACTTCATGGAAGAAGATGATTACTGTGAGGCAGAAGAATTTGAAGACTATGATGATGATGAGGGTGAGGATGAGGATGAAGAGGAAAGTGAGGAGATCCAGCCGTTAGAGGGAGACAATGGCAGAGGGTTGATGGGTGAGGAGGATGCAGAGGTCATGATCGAAGCGGAGGAGCAGCAAGGGATAGAAATGTTTTGCATGGAAAGGGAACGAGAAGTAGAACCAGGGATCGAGGAGATGGAGGGTGTGAGGAGTGTCTATGCAGATGACCGGATGAAGGACAAGGCGACCGTGGAGGAAATTGAGAACATTGGAGCGGTTGAGAGAAACGAACCTGTGGTTGACAAAGAAGAAATAGAGAGTCTTGTAATCGGTGAAGACGCAGAAGGCCATGAAGAGGACATTAGAGTGGAAGCAGTTGAACCTGAAGCGAAAACATGCGAGCAGGAAGTGGCAAGACCAGAAGATCCCGTAGAAGAAGCTGGGCCGTCACAACAGGGTCAGGAATTGACTGTGGAAGACGAAGTTCAAAAGCAAGATCCAGAAATACAGCCTGAAGAGACAACCGGTCAGAGTGCACCATCCACATCCGAGCAAGAGCCAGTACAGCCAGTAGCTGAGACAGCAGAGGAAGAGGTAGAGAAAGAGAGCGGTGAACAGGGAGAGGATTCAGATGCAAGGGGAACAAAAAGGAAAATGGAGGATCGTGAGGAAGGAGAGTCTTCTGAACAGGGCACTGAAAAGAAAAAGGTAACTGAGTAATATCTAACCCTGGTAAAGGTTTCTTTTGGTTAGGTCCAAAACGCATTGCCCTAAGCTACACAAGCATGGATTGATGCATATTTTTGATATAGTGTTTTATGTTATTTTTTACACTAGAGTTCAAAAGTTTGGGGTCAGTACGATATATTTTTTTTAAATACTTTACTTTTATTTAGCACGGAAGAATTAAAGGATTAGTTCACTTCCAGAACAAAAATGTACAGATAATTTACTCACTCCCTTGTCTTCCAAGATGTTCATGTCTTTCTTTCTTCAGTCGTAAAGAAATAGTTTTTTCAAGGAAAACATTTCAGGCATTTTCTCCATATAGTGGACCTCTATAGTGCCCAAGAGTTTAAACTTCCAAAATGCAGTTTAAATGCAGCTTTAAAAGGTTCTAAATGATCCCAACCAAAGGTCTTATCAAGCAAATTTACAATTTATATACTTTTTAACCTCAAATGCTAGTCCTTTAAAGGATTAGTTCACTTCCAGAATAAAATTTTCCTTATTTACTCACCACTTCTATGTCTTCAAATGTTCATGTCTTTCTTTCTTCAGTCAAAAAGAAATTAAGGTTTTTGAGGCAAACATTCCAGGATTTTTCTCCATATAGTGGACTTGGGGACCAACGGGTCAAAGATCCAAATTGCAGTTTAAATGCAGCTTCAAAGGGCTCTACATGATCCCAGCTGAGGAATAAGGGTATAATCTAGCGAAACTAACAGTCATTTTCTAAAAAAAATTTGGTTGATTTTTAACCACAAATACTCATCTTGCACTAGCTCTTAATTAATGCATTACGTAGTGTGGCAGAAACAGTCTTCCATATATTGTATTTTTGATCAAATAAATGCAGCATTAGTGAGCATATAAGACTTATTTCAAAAACATCAAAAAAATTCTTACAGACCACAAACTTTTGAATGGCAATGTGTACTCTTTAGTACATTCAGAAACCCTAATGTTGTGTTGACAGCATTACTGTAATGGCCTGCTACCTCAGTAATGGCACTGTTAAATACCAGCCATTCCAAGTAACTGTATTTCCTTGAATATTGATGAATATCGTCACTGTTATGTATGAAAATGCATGAAGTATGTACAAAAGCACAGGATTCATATCACATCAGCATGTGTATACTTGCATGAAGTAGCTTCTGGCCTCAGTTTGGATTAGTTCTATAAACAATTCAGGAAGCCAAAGCAAATGAAAATGCCATTTATGTCTTGTAATGTCTTTTGTGCGGCGTGTTTACTTGTTAACTCCTTGACTTGTACTGTTTATTCTGTTAATGGTAATGGAATGTAAACAATATTTGGTGCTTATTCAGCGCATTTCTGTCCAGAACTTTCTCTCTAACTCTCTCCTCTTGCTTAATCTCTTTTCCAGATGGATGATGAGGCAATGGCTTCCATGCTGGCTGACTTTGTTGACTGTCCACCAGACGATGACGATCACGGTGCCTCACAATCACAGTCCTAACATGACCAGACTTCTCATTCATTCAGTTGTCACATCAAAAGAGCTTTCCAATGAATAGTCAGATACTGAAAGGTCCCACATAGTCACATTGGTTTCTTTGATGAACGAGTTTGAGGTTTTCCGGTTAAAGCAAAGTCCAATATCATTGAAAAAATGAAAGACTGTAAAAACCTTTCATAAGTTGAGAATAATAGACTTATAGGTCGTCACGATTGGTATTTTTATTTTTTGGCAGCTTAATACAAGTATAATGATACTGTAGTCACAAGTATTCAAAAGTGCTTTAATCAGTTGGACAATAGGATTAATGTTGTTTTGTGGCCTCTTTTTTGTAATATCATTTGTACATGTAACACGTATTCTTGGCATTGAGTTGAAAGAAAAAATCATGCAATAAAATCTGTTATGGCACTTCGTTCATGGTTTCTGTAGAAGTTAGAAAGTATCTTTTCTACATTTTAGGTAAAGTAATTATAACCACAATTTGAATGAAATCAACATGTTGTAATAGGGAAATGTTCTTGAAAACAATCTTACAAAACAGCTGCTTAGCGTGAGACATCCACTAAACGGTCAACTCTGTGGACGTGGCATGCAAAACTAGGTCACACGAATACACTCATTATCCTATATAATTTCCTGAACTCTGGTCGTGACTTCCCAAATATTTTGTTTGCTGTTTCAGTATGTTAATTTGTTATTATAAAAAAAATGGTGTGATTAGATAAAGTGCAGTGCTCCCTGTATATTGGGGGTTAACAGGCCACAAATATCAGAAGTCATAGATCATCACGTTTAATCATGATACCACAACATCTCTTTGTAATATCTTTTATGCAAAAATGCACGAGCTAAGCATATTACGTTACATCACGGTCTTGAATGTGGTTCGTTTTCAAAATATGTTTGGGTAGTTGACAATTAGGTAGTAAAAATGCTATTTTTGTAAAAGTCCTTTTTTGAAGAAGAAATGCATAGATTTATGTAGTGTGAAGTCTGATCTTTGAGAAAATATACAGGTCCTTTTCAAAAAATTAGCATATTGTGATAAAGTTCATTATTTTCTGTAATGTACTGATAAACATTAGACTTTCATATATTTTAGATTCATTACACACATTTGAAAGTAGTTCTAGCCTTTTATTGTTTTAATATTGATGATTTTGGCATACAGCTCATGAAAACCCAAAATTCCTATTTCAAAAAATTAGCATATTTCTTTTATCCGACCAATAAAAGAAAAGTGTTTTTAATACAAAAAAGTCAACCTTCAAATAATTATGTTCAGTTATGCACTCAATACTTGGTCGGGAATCCTTTTGCAGAAATGACTGCTTCAATGCGGCGTGGCATGGAGGCAATCAGCCTGTGGCACTGCTGAGGTGTTATGGAGGCCCAGGATGCTTCGATAGCGGCCTTAAGCTCATCCAGAGTGTTCGGTCTTGCGTCTCTCAACTTTCTCTTCACAATATCCCACAGATTCTCTATGGGGTTCAGGTCAGGAGAGTTGGCAGGCCAATTGAGCACAGTAATACCATGGTCAGTAAACCATTTACCAGTGGTTTTGGCACTGTGAGCAGGTGCCAGGTCGTGCTGAAAAATGAAATCTTCATCTCCATAAAGTGCTCCAAAATCTCCTGATAGCTAGCTGCATTGACCCTGCCCTTGATAAAACACAGTGGACCAACACCAGCAGCTGACATGGCACCCCAGACCATCACTGACTGTGGGTACTTGACACTGGACTTCAGGCATTTTGGCATTTCCCTCTCCCCAGTCTTCCTCCAGACTCTGGCACCTTAATTTCCGAATGACATGCAAAATTTGCTTTCATCCGAAAAAAGTACTTTGGACCACTGTGTTTTATCAAGGGCAGGGTCAATGCAGCTAGCTATCAGGAGATTTTGGAGCACTTCATGCTTCCATCTGCTGAAGAGTTGAGAGACGCAAGACCCAACACTCTGGATGAGCTTAAGGCCGCTATCGAAGCATCCTGGGCCTCCATAACACCTCAGCAGTGCCACAGGCTGATTGCCTCCATGCCACGCCGCATTGAAGCAGTCATTTCTGCAAAAGGATTCCCGACCAAGTATTGAGTGCATAACTGAACATAATTATTTGAAGGTTGACTTTTTTTTGTATTAAAAACACTTTTCCTTTATTGGTCGGATGAAATATGCTAATTTTTTGAGATAGGAATTTTGGGTTTTCATGAGCTGTATGCCAAAATCATCAATATTAAAACAATAAAAGGCTAGAACTACTTTCAAATGTGTGTAATGATTCTAAAATATATGAAAGTCTAATGTTTATCAGTACATTACAGAAAATAATGAACTTTATCACAATATGCTAATTTTTTGTAAAGGACCTGTAAAGAGTCCCTAATTTCGTAAATTCTTTCTTTGTTGTTGTTTTTTTTTTTTTACAATTTTACTGAACTATACCATGAATTTGTCCTATGGTGTAAAATAGCAAATATTAGGTAAAATTTTTTTTTTTACAAATGGCATGAGAGAATTTTATCTTCATTTAGACAAACTTTGACAACAAAACAAACTGTGCTGTCGTCCGTTCAAAACGTCCGTTAAATATTTATATTTCCCATATTACAATACTCAACTTTTTTGTTTTTTTTTAGATATTTTGAGATAAACAAATTTGTGGTTCTTTAATGTGTGTCACACCATATGACATTACGTCACACCAGTGAGCATTTTCTGTCATGCCATAGGACATTTCAGCTTTTTGTCAATTATTGACCTTGCTATTCCGAGCTAACCTGTCATTAGTGGTCATCAAGACACATTTGCATAATTTTCTATGATTATACATTTTTTTTTAAATATATAATTTAGGGGTGTCACACCAAGGACAATAAAACGTAAACACTTTTGTAGTGGTTCCAAAAAAGTTAAATATTTGAACAATTCTGAGACAAAAATGTACCATGTGCACTTCATGTGCTTGAAAGGGGGCTTCCCCCCATAGAAATTTTAGAGTTAAATTAATCTGGTGCACTTTGAGAGTTCAAAATTAAGAGTTTCAACACAGGTTCAATGTGCAAAGCAGGTGAATAGTACATAGTTTGAAGGGAACTCTGTCCTCTTTTTAGTTTAGTAATATAGTGTCTCAGTCTACATTACACTCACACTGATGAATTTGGAAGCCAAACTAATTAGAATATAATACATTTATATTATTATTCATATGACAGTAATAGTCATATATTGTAAAACAACTTCACTGTAAACTAAACTAGTAATTAGTAAGTACAATAAATGAAATAAAATGAGTATTTGACAGGTATATTATTTTACCTTCTACAGTAGGGAAATTACAATACTTTTGTCCTAATTTCTATACTTGCAAGCAAGGCCTAAAACTAACTTTTTGCCACATCTGCCAATGGCCGGTGACTTGAGAAAATTTACCAGCCATAAATATTTTTTCCTGGCCATAAACTGTTTTTGCAGTTGCTGCTACTACAACAACTAAACATATTTAATAATGGACCAAAGAACCAACCACTGCATTTTAATCACGATACAAAGAAAGATGAAACACATGTAGCATGAGCAGTTTTTTTTATTTATTTTTTTATTTAGTTGTATCATTTCAACATCTGAAGCAAAAACAGAATGGTCTGACTTGACTTTAGCTTTGTGAAATTATGCTAAAACCTGCATAAAACAAAAACAGCAGACAGGCTGACTTTTACCCTCTGACAGCCGGTAGCGCTTATGGAACTGAGAGAAAAAAGTGAAAAAGTGAAAGTTCTCTGTAGTCAGTTCCCTTCAGAAGTACATTCATATAAACTCCCACCTTAATGTTTATATTTTTCTTCCCATAAACCGTGAGCTTGCTCTGCCTGTACAGTATATGCTTTGTTTGTGTCTGTTAGTTGTAGTCTTGCTTGCAAGAGATAAATCTGAGCTTTTATTTTGAGGGAAACTGCAGTTGAGCTTTTATTTTGGCGAAAACCTCCAGCTTCAGTGAAAACATGTTTACAAACAAATTGTGAAATAGTGTTAACACCTGCCCATTAAAATGGTGAAAATTATGCTAATGTGAAAATAAAGCGTAACTGGTGGCCGCTGCGTTCTCAAATGCTCGCTAAACTCGCAGCACATTCAAAATTGGTTCACTGCATTGACTGTCAATCAAAGGAGCCGCGGCAAACACCAGATCACGAGCTGATCGCCTGAATGAAGTGCACGCTTTGCTTTGACACAAGCAGCGCAAACAGACTTGATGAAGGGATAAAGCCATAGTTACGCTTAGTTCGTTTGACGGACATTTTGCCAAAGCGATGACACGAAAAACACAACGTTAAAGACATTTTATGTTAAAATGTATAAATATATTTCCGGTTTAATATAAAAACTGTGGCAGGGTGCAACACTCTAGTTAATGAATGGGAAACACATATATAGCTTTGAGTTTCTGCACAACTGTTCAAAAGTTTGTGGTTGGTAAGATTTAATTAATTTGATGACAAATCGTCGCCATTGGAATTATAAGGTTCTATCTGACGTTATTGTCAATTTTGTTATTCACATTCTTATTCTGTGACAACTTATTTACATTATGTGATGGGTTTTTTAAAGTTGTATACATTTTAGGACTTTTTATTTAGAAAAGAAAAAGGTTCTATCTACAAAGTCGAACTATAACTTGGTTCTATAAGGTTCTATCTGTGAGCCAATCAGCACTTCGAATGCAAAAAAGAGGACCAATCAGGATCAACTTTCTTTGTCATGTCGCCGGACTGCTCCATAACAGCAGGAAAGATTAAACGTAAAACAACAATTACACGTCTGCAGAATCAATAAGTGCAATTCACATTTATTCCTCAAAGTGGCACTGTTTAAAACATAATGATGGCGTGATTTTTTTTTACTCATAATTACCGCTACCGGCATAAAACAAATAATATTATCTGCAACTGGCTTGAATGGCTTTACTGCAGAGCAACTGCATAATGTAAAGTACATAATGAAATATAAGTGTCACTGTCGTTTGATGTTGAATGTGGTCAATAGCGATCAAACTGTTGTTATTAAAGATGTTGAAAACGATAGTTTTGCGAATATGGTTGAATATGGCTTTTTGTGGAATAAAGTCCTGGTCAGATGGATTAGAGTAGCTGATTTTTTTAACTGTTTCTGCAATAATGTCTTTAATTACCCACTATAATTATAAAATTAACATCTGCTCTGGACAAAATATTCAGCACTGCCTTTTATGCCTAACTTAAACAAGAAAAAAATATTTGTCCTAAAATATTAAATAAATGTGATAAAGACAGCATTACAGCATTAAATTCTCATACATGTTGACACATTGTTACAACAGTAATTTATGTTTTAAAACAAATTATAAGTAAACTACTTTTATTTCTTGAAAATTGTTGCTTTATTTAATGTTTTTCAAGATAGAACCTTATAATTCCGAGCAGAAAATGACTTTTTAGAATTAGAAGGTTCTATCTGCATTTGACCTGATTTTGATATTGTACATTTAGAATACATTTAGGGTCTCTGTCATTCTCATGTAGGAAAGAGACTTGTTCCCCATATCATTTTTGCTATATAGAATGCAAAAACTTTGAAGCTCAATATCTCAAAACCACTCGGAACGCAGATAGAACCTTATAATTCCAAGGTGACGAAATACAGTAATATTGTAAAAATAACATCAAAATGTAATTTATTTTTAAGTAATTGTATTTTTATTTAATTCTCACTTATTTTAAAACATAATACTACTACCACACTTTATTATTTTGTTGATTATTTTATAATAAAAAAAAGTATAAAAAGTCAGATCATATTACTACCACTATTATTAATTTTATATTTATTTATATTTAATGGGTCACACTATGTGTAGTGTGAGGACCAAACCAAATCTCCAGGTACTCTTCTGTAAACCAGGCTAAATAAACCAGGCTAAATGTTGATAAATAAAGTTAAGCAAAACAGGATTTATTTGAAATAGAAATATTTTGTAACATTATGCATTCTTGCTGATCTGACCCCAAAAAGTTGAACGTTTGTTCAAAAGTTACACGAAGTGTAGCCAGTCTGTCTTAAAATAACATATCGAGGACAACTAGCAGTCATGGAAACATGCTTATGTTATACCACATTATGTCCGTCATGTACTTCCTCAACACCGAATAGATTTTGCATGTACTTAAGCCTTCTGCTAAAACTAAAATACACTAATAAGTACACACAAGCTTGACCTTGAAGTTTTGAAATGCTGTTTGATTGTTGCAAGTTTCTATGTTATGAAAACCCTAAAACCTTCCATTTCCTTAAAGACGATTACATAATGTGAAACTTCTTGGTCAGAATCCTGGTATTTGCCAGCAGCCAGTTAAAGAGGGAAAAGTATCGCTTGTAATTCCACCTGGAATGACCTTCTCTACTAATAAACTGTTTGTAGTGACAAACTGCAACGCTATGACCTCTTGACTGAAGTGTTGCTAGAAGTCTGAGGCCGTTCATGTTACTGTGAAAGTCTCATATAGGCTTCCGTGGGGTTTCACAAGTGCAGTACAAAAATATTATGTTAAACCATGTGGTTTTTCTGTGAGCTAGTACTACCCACTTCCTTGCAGTGAATAGCAGAGAAAATGAATAAACAAATGAGGAGGTTAGGGCTATGATGGAAAGGGCTAAAGAGGTGGGAGAGGGGGAAGGGATCGTAGAAAGGAGGAGGTATGAGGGAGGAGACCAGTAGAGACAGGACATTTCAAAGTAAATATCTGCCTGATTCAGTCAGTGGAACTGGAAGTTCAGTGAACAGCTAGTTACTGTGTACAAAGGGGTTTGCACAAGGCTGACATGAAAGAAGGAAACTAGAGCTGCTGAGAGAAAAGCACAGTGAAGGGGACTGAAAAGAGGCCAGAGAAACTACAGCAGAGAAGGAGCAAGATTTTCACCACCACACAATTCAGAGAAAAGGTAACTTTTTTTTTTTTACTCAACTATTCTTCTCCTAATTTATTGTATTGGAATATATTAAAGTAACTTATCAATGAGTTTCTAATGCTCCCTGTTTATTTTAACTTACATTTCTGAGTGTTTTTCCACATGTTGCCTCACTGGTCAGCTTTCTGTGAACCACTGTCATTTGGAATAACTAGTCTAGGCACATCTTTAAGCTACTTTAAGTCATTCAAGGCATCTTTCCTAATGACCATATTATGATGACACATGTCTGTGTCTAAGCTTTCTATGCAACATTTGCCAAACATTTTTATGCACCTGTGCAATGACACATCAGGCTTTTATTAGTTGGCGTAACGGACAGAGGTTTCTGTAAATTATCTTGGTGAAACCAATCAGATATTGATCTAAAGTTTTTCGAGCTGTGTGGCTGATGGTTAAAGATTACCATGCTTGATCAATTTGACGACTGATTCACACCCTTCATATACAGGAAATAAAGATAAACTAGAAAAGCGTGAGAAAAGGCTCTACAATAGCAACAATTAAACTCTTAACTGCATACTAATACTTTTTTTGGTATTAAGTTGTATTGCTTATTATTAGTTGATGTATTATAAAGAAACATAAATTAACCCAACAATAGAATATATATTTTTAAAAGAATATTAACCTAGATTATTAAATGCTACAGTTGAGGTCAGAATCTGCAAAATGTAAATTATTTTACCAAAATAGAAAGGATCATAAAAAAATGCATGTTTTTTATTTTTTATTTTTTTATTTAGTACTGACCTGAATAAAATATTTCAAATAAAAACGTTTACATATAGTCCACTGCAGAAAATAATAGTTTAATTTATGAAAATTACCCCTTTCAATAGTATACACTTGATTCTTAATACCGTGTTGTTACCTGAAAGGTCCACAGCATTTTTGGGGGGGTTAGTGATAGTTGTTAATGAGTCCCTTGTTTGTCCTGATCAGTTAAACTGCCTGCTGTTCTTCAGAAAAATCCTTCAGATCCCACAAATTCTTTGGCTTTTCAGCTTTTTTGTGTATTTGAACCCTTTCCAACAATTACTGTATGATTTTGAGGTTTATCTTTTTAACTGAGGAACTCATACGCAACTATTACAGGACATTCAAACTATCACTGATGCTTCCGAAGAGAACGCGAGCCAGGGGTAAACTTTTTTTTTTTTTTTTTTTTTTTTTTTTAATATCAGGGTACATTTCTTCTGGGAAAGATGTAAGTATCTTCTGTATCTTCTGAAGGGCAGTACTAAATGAAAAATATATGATGATACTTGTGCAAAATATACACATCTTGATTCTGTTCTTAATGCATTGTGTTTCCTTCTGGAGCATTTAAACCTTCTGTAATAGTTGCATATGAGGCCCTCGTTCTGCCCTACAAAGCAAAAAGGCAGTAACTACGCCGAGTGCAGAACTGAGAAAAATGACTTTAAAGTTATCCTGTCATCCAGCCTGTTATTCAATGTTAAAACCGTCCCGTGAGGATGCCGCGAAATCACACACATTTGATATTTTGTCACAACAAAGGATGCCTTGAATGTCATGAAAATGATAATAACTCATTTTTGACCAAAAATGCAGTTACTGCCTTTTTGCTTTGTAGGGCAGAGTTGTCCTCGGTGCGAAAAGATGGATCTCAAAATCATACAATCATTGTTGGACAAGGTTCAAATACACAAAAGAATTTGTGGGACCTGAAGGACCAGGCAGTTTTACTGTTCAGGACAAAAAAGGGACTCATGAACAACTATCACTAAACAAAAAAACAAAACAAAAAACAGCTGTGGATCATTCAGGTAACAACACAGTATTAAGAATCAAGTGTATGTAAACTTTTGAAGGGGTCATTTTTATAAATTCAGCTATTATTTTCTCTTGTGGACTATATTTAAATATCTTTTATGTGAAATATCTTATTCAGGTCAGTACTAAATAAAAAATAACATGCATTTTGTATGATCCCTCCTATTTCACATCTTGGCTCTTAATGCATTATGTTTCCTTCTGAAGCATTAGTTAGTGTTTGAAACTTCTGTAATAGTTGCATATTAAGGGTTCAAATACACAAAAATGCTGAAAAAAACAGTTTGTGGAACCTGAAGGATTTTTCTGAAGAACAACGGGCAGTTTAACAACACAGTGTTAAGAATCAAGCGTGTGTAAACTTTTGAATGGGGTTATTTTTATAAATTAAATTATTATTTTCTTTTATGAACTATATGTAAATGTCTTTTATGTGAAATATCTTATCCAGGTCAGTACTAAATAAAAAATAACATGCATTTTGTATGATCTCTCTTATTTTGGTAAAATAATTAACAATTTGCAGATTCTTTAAGGTGTATGTAAACTTTTGACCTCAACTGTATATAAATTATGCATTAAATAATATTAATCCTTATTATTAGGTTTCCTTCACTATACTGTATTGTCATATTTTCTCACATATACAATGCGCTCCTTTATTTTCATAGTTTGAATTGTGTTGTACTTGTATTGTTACAACAGGGGAAGCTCACTAGATCAAATTGCGCTGAAGTGTCTCCCTGCACTGTTATCTTTTCTCTCAATACATTGAGGGGGTTTATTTTATTCAAAGCCCTATGCTGATTTGATTGTAGGTGTGTCTTGGTTCATGTTTAAAATTAATCACATCTATTATTCTGTGAAAACAGGTGATATAGCCCAGGGGAGCTCATTCTTGAGCAAGAAATCCTTTCCTGGCCATTTTTGTTTTCTGCTTTCACTTCCACCATACATTGCTTGCTTTTGTAATTGTCCGGTGCAGACATAAACTGATTGCACAATACTTAAGGGAACAGACTTACATCTGCTATAGCTCTCTGTTAGATATTTCATGCGACTGCAAAAAGAATTAAGCATCTGAGACTGCTCTGTAACAGTGACTGAAACTGAATATATATACCACAATTTGATCAGCTTTTTTATTTTTATGTGTGCAGATGGAGTACAAAGTGACGGTGGCCACTGGGACCTCAGAATATTCCGGAACCAATAACTATATATACGTGACTCTGGTTGGAGAGAGAGGAGAGAGCGAGAGAACCGTGCTGGACAATCCAGGCCTAGACTTCTGCAGAGGAGCGGTGAATAAATATTCTTGTGTGCTTATGAAAACTCTTAAATGTAAACTATTCAAACTATTTTGTCTAAAAATAAAACAAAAACTGTCAACAGTCATTTTAGATGCAACAAGTATTAGATATAACGTTAAAATGCACAGTATGACAAAAATATATACAGTTGAAGTCAAAAGTTTGCATACACCTTGCAGAATCTCCAAAATGTTAATTATTTTACCAAAATAAGAGGGATCATACAAAATGCATGTTATTTTTTATTTAGTACTGACCTGGATAAGATATTTCACATGAAAGACATTTCATGGAAATAATAATAATAATTTAATTTATAAAAATAACCCTATTCAAAAGTTTACACATGCTTGATTCTTAACACTGTGTTGTTAAACTGCCCACAGAAAAATCCTTAAGGTCCCACAAATTCTTTGGTTTTTCAGCATTTTTGTGTATTTGAACCCTTAATATGCAACTATTACAGAAGTTTCAAACACTTACTAATGCTTCAGAAGGAAACATAATGCATTAAGAGGTGAAAACTTTTTGAATTTGAAGATTAGGGTAATTCTTCAGGGAAATATGTAAGTAGCTTCTGAAGGGCAGTACTAAATAAAAAAAAATATAAAAATAAATAAATTATTCATTCTGTTCAAAAGTTTACACCCTTGGCTCTTAATGCATCATTTTTTCCTTCTGGAGCATCAGTGAGTGTTTGAACCTTTTGTAATAGTTGCATATTAAAGGAACACTCCACTTTTTTTGGAAATAGGCTCATTCTCCAACTCCCCCCGAGTTAATAAGTTGAGTTTTACCGTTTTGAAATCCATTCAGCCGTTCTCCTGTTCTAGCGATATCACTTTTAGCATAGCTTAGCATAGATCATTGAATCCTATTAGACCAATAGCATCGCGTTCAAAAATGACCAACGAGTTTCCATATGTGTTGTATTTAAAACTTGACTCTTCTGTAGTTATATCGTGTACTAAGACCGGTGGAAATGCAAAGCTGCGAGTTTCTAGGCTGATAAGATTAGGAACTACACTCCCATTCCGGCGTAATAGTCAAGGAAGTTTGCTGCCGTAATATGGCCGAAGCAGGCGGAGTATTATCAGAAATGAGTTCCCAGCTAGTTCAGCATTTGCACATGTGCTGCGTGGTATTACTGCTCCTGCTTCAGCCTTATTACGGCAGCAAACTTCATTGACTATTACGCCGGAATGGAAGTGTAGTTCCTAATCTTATCAGCCTAGAAACTCGCAGCTTTACATTTCCACCGGTCTTAGTACACGATATAACTACAGAAGAGTCAAGTTTTAAATACAACACATATGGAAACTCGTTGGTCATTTTTGAACGCGATGCTATTGGTCTAATAGGATTCAATGATCTATGCTAAAAGTGATATCGCCAGAACAGGAGAACGGCTGAATGGATTTCAAAACGGTAAAAATCAACTTATTAACTTGGGGGGAGTTGGAAAATGAGCCTATTTCCAAAAAAAGTGGAGTGTTCTTTTAAGGGTTCAAATACACAAAAATGCTGAAAAACCAAAGAATTTGTGGGCAGTTTTACTGTTCAGGACAGACAAGAAACTCATGAACAACTATCATTAAACAAACAAATAAAACAGCTGTGGATCATTCAGGTTACAACACAGTATTAAGAATCAAGTGTAATCATTTTGAAATTACATTTAAATGTGCTATTAAATTTTTAACGATTAACTTTAGGTGAGCATTAAATGATGGCAAATGTCATCTAATTGTGCAAAATGTGAAATGAGCATAATTAAATATGTAAAACTGACTAATAATAATGAATTAAAATATTTGTAATATTGATATATATTCCCATGATTTTGTAGGTGGATGATTACACAGTTAAAAGTGCCTCTGATTTGGGTCCCCTGATACTGGTGCGCCTGGAGAAGCAGAAGTACTGGGTGGAGGACAACTGGTTCTGCCGTTATGTGAAAGTCAGTGTACCTGGAGAAAGACGCAGCTATACTTTTCCCTGTTACCGTTGGCTAGTGGGAGATAAAGTGGTAATAGAGCTCAGAGAAGGCACAGGTCTGTTATACTGAACTGCATATGCAGATCAATCTGAGATCAAGATGTATCCGCATGATTAAAACCACATCGTTGTTTCCTTTTTATTTGTTTCTCATAGCCACAAAGATCAGTGATGACACATTGCCACTGGAGATATCTCACAGAAAGGCAGAGCTTCAGGAGAGGCAGAAAATATACAGGTTTCATGGAGTTTGCATAGACTAAACTTATCACTACATTCCTATCTTTGTAAAGAATGTGCTTCTTACAAATCTCTGTTGACCTCCGTGTCTCACCTGTCAGATGGCTTGCATGGGCCCCAGGCATTCCAAAATGCATTGATGCCAAGACAGAGGCCGATCTCCCCCAGGACGCTCGCTTTGACAACGAGAAGCGCAGTGACTTTGTGGGATCTCTTAATTATGCGTAAGTAAAAGTGCACTACAGGCTTTGCAGTGCAAGTATTGTTTCATTAGAATGAGTGTTTCCCTGTCTATTCATCATTTAATTACTGTTTCATTAATCTAATCACTAATCCATTTGTACACCATTCGGCCTCTCAGGCTTTTGGAGCTCTCTCTGAAAAAACTGGCAATCAAGTTTGGAAAGTCTTGGAATGACCTGGATGACTTCAAAAGGATCTTCTGGAAGCTAAGAAGCCCAATAGCTGGTAACAATCACTTAAATTTAATCAAATAATCACTTTTTTTGGTCAGATACTTCGCTTAGTTACCTCAGAATATCCATTTCATGTAATCACTTCGTTCTCTGAAAGCTCTCTTCCCAGAAAATGTCTGCAATATATTTGTGGTTAAACCTTTAGCTATGTGTAGGAGGCCTAAATCTCAAATGAATGGCATTTCACAATGTCATGTCAAAATTCTACATTTACTCCCACTCTTGAATAACAGTTGTTCACACTGCACTTAACCCTTTGTTATGATATTTTAAAACCCTGGATAAAAGCCTGAGTTAAGATACGTTTTACAAATTTTTAACTCTGGGTTAAAAAAGCTCACAATGTAGCTAACGTTGAATTGCGGTGCTTGAGGTATAGATGGTTTGCACTTATGTCACGCTTTGGTCAGTTGGTCAGATACACTGCAATATTGGATATAACTGAATGTAAACTGCTGCATGGATTGCATAATTAATGTACTACTGAATGTTGTTTTGCTAATTTATGATGTCTAAACCACAGAAAAAGTATGTGGAAACTGCTAACCCTGCTGAAAAAAACAGCTAAAACTAGCCTAGGCTGGTTGGCTTTAGCTGGTCATAGCTCGTCAGCAGGCTGGTTTTAGAGGGGTTTTGGCCACTTTTCCAGCCTGGTCAGGCTGGTCTTAGCTGGTCTGGCTGGGAAACCACCAGCTAAAACCAGCCTGACCAGTCTGGGAGACCAGCTATAACCAGCTACTTCCAGCTTAAACCAGCTAAGACCAGCCAACCAGCCTAGCATCATATAGAGAAGGACTTGCTAAGCTGAAATGGCGCAATAACTAAAGTTAATAGGTGGTAAAGATATGTACGAGCATTAATTAAGATAATAGTCTAATATATTACCTGGAAATGATAAGAACGAAGAAGAATGTTGTGAAGATTCTTTCCCTGGCAATCCTGGTTCAGTTTGACCAACCACAAACGGCTTTTGTTCCTCAAACAGTTGATGACACATCGTGAAAACACTATAAAATATGAAACAGCTAGAATATAAATATTCTAGTCGGGTAACAACAGAAACCAATAATACATTAAACAGCAATTACCTCATATAGTGAGCTTTTTTCACAGTCGCATTAATTTATGCGCTCTTTTAGTGTCTGAGAGAAAAATGAGCAATGTTGCTTACAGTACAATACAACATAAACTACCATAAAGGGCATTTCGACCGACAGGTGAGCAGTTATAAAAGTATTGGCGATAGCGTGTCTGTTGCGAGTTATATTTGCTCTTCCTTCTTTACCTCATAAATATGCAAATGAGAACGGTAGGGACGGGCGCGCAGAGCAGGTACAGATGTAACCTAGTGAGTAAGAACTATTTAAAGGTGTTTTAGCTGTTTATTGATTGATTTTGTTAAATTGTTTGTTTTAAAATGATTATTGCTGAATCAACCTAGCTACAAATGAATCAGATTCTGAATGTTATAAGTGCCATGAATTTCTGATAAATGTTCTGTTCAGAATACACCATGACGCACTGGAAAGAAGACTGGTTTTTTGGTTACCAGTTTCTCAACGGCTCAAACCCACGGATGATTATTAGATGCAAGGAGCTGCCCTCGAATTTCCCGATCACTGGAGACATGGTGCAGTCCTCTCTGATACCTACAACCACTTTGAAGGAGGAACTGAAGGTGAGAGTTTAGTAGGTTTGCACTTACTTCTCGATTTGTTCAGTTATGAGCAGATGCACGGGCATATTGGCAATACTTGGAGGTAAACAACAGCATGGATTGCACGGTTAATGTACTACTGAATACGTGGTTCTGCTAATTTATGCTGTCTAAACCATGGAAAAAATGTGTGGAAGCTGCTAAATCATATTGAGGATTTTGACAAACTAAAGTTAATAGGTGGTAAAGACGTGTACTAGCAGTATTATTTAGGATATTAGCCTAATATTTCACTTACCTGACCAGAAAGAAGAACAAACACAAATGTTTGTCCTGGAAATACTAGTTTAGTTTGGACAACCACAAACGTCTTCTGTACCTCAGACAGTATTTTGGAATCCTTTCTTTGATTTGTTTTAACTTTTGGCAGTCTGTAGTACCCTAAATGTTTTTCTCTGTCCGACCGATTAGTACAGCCCAAAACATGACAGTAATTGACCGTTTTTAGCAGCTATAATCAGCAAAATATGTAAATTTCATTCGGTTCAGTGGCATTGTTTACATTTATTGCTGCCAATATGGCCAACTGATGATGCGTTGTGAAAACACTCTGTATTGTTTCTTTGTCTCGTCTACCGAAGAAAGGAAATATATTCCTGGTTGATCATGCGATAATGGATGGGATTCCTGCCAACGTAATCAGAGACAGGACACAGCACATAGCTGCCCCACTTTGCTTACTGTATGAGCATCCTGAGAAAGGTCTCATTCCCATTGCCATACAGGTAACACCTGCTGACTCACATATACGATACATATATTTACGTTTTTTGAAGAAGTACATTTGAATTAAAGACAAAAAATATCTAAACGTGAATTTTGCTAAGAGGTTATTAATGTAGTAATCATAGTAACAATAAAGAAACACATCCGTGAATGAACTGTCAAACAATGATGTGAAAAATCTGAAGTGTCTAATTGTTTTCTCCCTTTCTTTCAGCTTGAACAGAAACCTGATAAGGACACACCCATATTTCTACCTAGCGATCCACCTCTGGCCTGGTTATTGGCTAAGATGTGGGTTCGTCACGCTGAGTTCCAGGTCTTTCAGTTGTTGTCACATCTGCTGCGCACACACTTGGTGGTAGAAGTGGCCTGTGTGGCCACACTCCGACAGCTGCCTGCTGTTCACCCCATATACAAGGTTAGAGGAAGTCTACAGGAAGAGATTTTTAGGAAGGAAACATTTGCATGTTTCAAAGTACATCTGCAGTTAGATAATCACTGACACACTGAGATCTCTGGCCATTCAATGATTTAGTATGTTAAGAGCCTTTTTCAGTTTTTCTTTCTGTCACTTTTTCTCTCATTGCAGCTCTTGGCTCCACACTTGAGGTATACACTTGAGATTAACTGTCGTGGCAGAACACAGCTCATTTCCTCAGATGGCATCTTCAAAAGGGTGAGCATCGTTAAAGCCTACAAATAAAGACACTTTTTAGCACTTTGGCACTGGATTTTTAGCCAACAGTTGTGTCTACTTTATTCACTCAGTTGGTCATAAACTGTGTTTTTCAGGTGGTGTCAACAGGTGGAGATGGACTCCTGATTCTGGCACAGAGGGAGTATAAAGTATTAACTTACCGCTCCCTCCAGCCCAAATTTGACTTCTTGGACAGAGGAGTTACTAAACTACGAGACTATTTCTACAGGGACCATTCTTTAATGCTGTGGGACGTGATTCAAAAGTAATTTAATCAAATAGGAATTCTTTATTTCATGCTTTTAATTTTTATGACTGTAGACATGCAATAGACTGACATCAATCTTTCAGACATGAATGAATGAAGCGGTGTATATAAGTTGAAACTCTTTCTAAAACCTATTTCTTTAAATGTACGTTTTCTTTCAGTTTTGTTTCAGGAATAGTTTCCCTGTACTACAAGAGTGATAGTGAAATTGAACAGGACTCAGAACTTCAGGCGTGGATTAATGATGTAGCTGTGGAGGGCTTTGTGGATGTGCCTCATTTTGGTAACATATGAATACGTGACTGCATTATTGGACTATGTTTTAGAACCCTGTGCACTGTATTTATTTAGGCTTAAAAACAGGGCCTAAAACGAACTTTTTGCCACACCTGCCAATGACCAGAGATGTGATCAAATTTACCAGCCCAAAAAATTGTTTTTTTACCCACCGTGAAAGCCTTTTTGCAAAAACAGCCCGTTATTACAGCTAAAATGACTCAACATATTTACAATGTTTTTAATTTATCCTTGCTGATTTACCTTTTTTTTTTTTTTAAATATACACTACCAGTCAAAAGTTTTTGAACAGTAAGTTTGTTAATGTTTTTACATAAGTATCTTATGTTCACCAAGCTTGCATTAATTTGATCCAAAGTACAGCAAAAACAGTACAATTTTGAAATATTTTTACTATTTAAAATAGCTGTTTTCTATTTAAATATATTTTAAAATGTCATTAATTCTTGTGATTTCAAAGCTACATTTTTAGCATCATTACTCATACTCATTACTAAAATGCTGATCTTTGGGTCTTTCTGTTCAAACAATCCTAATAAAATGTACTCAACTGTTTAAAATATTGAAAATTATAAAATAAAATGTTTCTTGAACATCAAATCAGCATATTAGAATGATCTCTTAAGGACCATGTGACGCTGAAGACTGGAGTAATGCTGAAAATTTAGCTTTGATAACAGGAATAAATTACATTTTAAAATATATTCAAATAGAGAACTGCTGTACTTTTGCATCAAATAAATGCAGGCTTGGTGAGTAGAAGATTATTCTAAAAAAACATTAAAAACATTATTTTTGACTTCAGTTTGAAGCTTGTGGTCAGTACAATGTTTTTATAAGAAATTAATACTTTTATTTGGAATGGTGCATTATATTGAACAAAAGTGATATATAGTGTTACCAATAATTTCAGTTTCAAAAATCGCAAAATTTGAAATATTATTACTGTTGTTACTGTATTTTTGATCAAATGAGTGCAGCTTTGGTGAGCACAATAGAAATAATAAATCTTAATTTAATAAATGTGATAAATCTTGCTGACCCCAAACTTCTGGACGGTAGTATAAATCAACCATTATACAGTACAGCAATATTGCATGTAAAAATGTCAAAAGACATCAGGGCACCATTAAGTCCAAATAAAACAGGAACAGGAAGCAATGAAGAACGTAAAGGATGATGATACAGTGCCCTCATGTGTTCACTAGGGAAAAAACATGTCAATGATGCTTAAAATATTGTGCTAAAACAAAATGAATTAAATGAACCAAATAAATGGCACTTGAAATGGACTCTTAGGAGTAACCATTTATGTTGCTTGTATGTCAGGCCTAGCCAGTGAGTTGAAGACAAAAGAAGAACTCATCACACTGTTAAGCGTGGTAATCTTTACCAGCACAGCACAACATGCTGCCACCAACAATGGACAGGTAACTAACACATCACTAATATAATATTAAATCTAAAAACCTACTTTAAAGAACTGCTTTTACTACACCATATTGAATGCAGGTTATTAGAAATACAGTCATTTAATTTTACAAGGCATTACTTGTAGCTTTATTGTTCTCACTGTTGCTCTTTCTCTCTGCGTTGTAGTTTGATTGGTGTGCATGGGTACCCAACACACCCTGCACCATGCGGCACCCTCCACCAACAGATAAGGATGCTGTCACCATGGGCCTGATCATGGACACACTCCCTGATATCAGCCAGTCCTGTGTGCAAATGGCCATCACATGGCATTTGGGCAGAGCACAGCCAGATGCGGTGGGTCAACAGTGCTTTCACACCATTTATGGTTGTATAAACTACAGTATCAGACTATAACCATCTAAAAGAAATTTCTTTTCATGAAGCAAATTACTTAGCCTTTAATAAATCATCGTTGCTATGACTTTTACATTTCTTTGTTTCTTCTCTTTTTCTTCAGATCCCAATGGGCCAGTATGTGGAACAGTACTTTACTGAGCCTGCTGCTTTGAAGGTGATTGATAAATTCAGAAAGGAGCTGAAAGAACTGGAGGAGCAGATAATAGCTCAGAATGAGGGATTAGAACTGCAGTACCTCTATCTGTGTCCAAGCCACATTGAAAATAGCATCACCATTTAGAGAAAACTCTTATTCTAAATTTGTATATATGTGTCTGTAAACATTTTCCTGAGTAGGTCAGCTAAATCTTAATCTTAGCACACATTCAAATTGCCTTTTCTAGATATAGCTGAGACCAATGGCTTTGTCAGGAATGGCATTTATGACAGCAGAAATACTGTGACATAGTTATGTAATTCACTTTTTAAAGCATTGTGGTTTTTTTACATTCAATTTCATGAAAGGTATTTATTTGTCCTTTTGAAAGTAGTTTTAGTTTACATTTTTTAGTTTAAACTTTATTTACTGTTTGAGTGGTACTGGACTTTCTGTGGATTTTTACTCACTGCTATATTGTTTAATAAATGTCATAAAAAAGTCTTTAAAAATGCGGTTCATATACATTACATACACAACCAGTCAAAAGTTTTTAATCTTTTTTTAAGAGGTCTTTTCTGCACACCAAGCTTGCATTTATTTGATCCCAAGCACCGCAAAAACAGTAACATTTTGAAATATTTTTTACTATTTAAAATAACTGCTTTCTATTTGAATATATTTAAAAATGTAATTTATTTCTGTGATTTCAAAGCTTAATTTTTAGCATCATAACTCCAGTCATATGATCCTTCAGAAATCATTAATATTCTGATTTGCTGCTCAAAAACATTGTTTTTTCAGGTTTCTTTGGTGAATAGAAAGTTCAGAATAACCGTATTTATCTGAAATAGAAATCTTTTGTAACATTATAAATGTCTTTATCATCACTTTTAATCAATTTAAAGCATATTTGCTAAATAAAAGTATTAATTTCCTTTGCTCTGACTCCAAGCTTTTGAATGGTACAGTGTATAATGTTTCAAAAGGTTTTTATTTCAGATCAATGCTGATCTTTGGATCTTTCTATTCATCAAAGAAAAAAAATCAGCTGTTTTAAATATTACTACTGATAATCTTCTTGAACAGCAATAATTCTTGAACAGCAAATCAGAATGATTTCAGAAAAATCGTGACACTGAAGACTGGAGTAATGATGCAAAAAATTTAGCTTTGATCACAGGAATAAATTACTTTTTAAAATATATTTGAACAGAAAGAAGTTATTTTAAACAGTAAAAATATTTTTGCTGTACTTTGTATAAAAACATCCAGGCTTGGTGAGCAGAAGAGAAGAGAAATTAAAAATCTTACTGTTCAAAAACTTTTGACTGGTAGTGTATAAAGCCTGTTATTTTCCCAGATGAAGACAATGAAATACGCATTACTACTATACTTTTACCTACAGCTATATGAAAAAAATCATGCTTTCTACAGATACTTTCCATAGCAAATAAAGTCTGTTTCATTTCATATTGCATTTTTTAAATACCATTTTCAGTACTTGCACATGAGAGATTTTGTTAGGGTTTCCGGTTATTCATCTAAAAAGCTAGTTTGTCATTTTAGAACGATGTTGACAAGATCTACACTTATTAGTTCCTATAGTGACAAACTGCATGGGCAAAATTTTGAGTCATTTATTGTGACAACAGAACCAACATGACCATGTAAAATTTCATTTAACATTTACCTAAAGAGAAAGCATAAATAAAATCACAATTAAATCAGTTACTTTGGTAGGTCCACTGATCAAAAGAGCACTAAAAAAGGCAAATTAGTGAGGTACCACACAATCATAATGGTTAAGCGCACACATCTTGTATTTTACGATAGGCTTCAAGATAGAAAGGCAATAAAGAAAAGCACAGTAAAATACATAATCTCATTCCATTAAATATCTACAATCATTTAAGCTTCATTTTAAGGCAAAATGCAGCAGTACATACAAACACAACAAAGGAATTGAGAGGTAGAGTTATACTCCATTCACTAGGTGGTACTAATGCACCAGATATTCCTTGCGCTTGTTCAGGCGAACCTGACAAAATGACAGGAATCCTATGCCAACGTAGATTACCGCTGCAATGAAACAATTGTATCCAACTTGGTTGTACAATTTATAGATGTTCTGCAGTGCCGTCTGACTGAAATGAGAGAAAAGAATATAGTGTTTGATAAGACTCCTGAATTACACTTTTGGACAGACCGAGAGGACAACAACAGTCATAGGTACTATCATAAAGTCTTGTGAATACATGTGACATTCCCTAAGATAGACAGACTTAGTTTCCAGGGTGAGTAAATGGCAAAAGGAACTCACTCGTCGTGCATGTCTTCCTCTGTGATAGGCACATCCTCTATAAGCACAGCTGAATGCGTCGTGAAAAAAATCCCCAGCATTGCCTAAGAGAAATAAGACAGAAAATGTTGATTGTGGTGTGGGGCTGTATATCTCCCTTTATTGCCACTGTCTGCTAGTTTTCATATTTAGGGTGCGCACACTTTCATGATTCCCATTTCCAGTATCTTATAGAGACTAGATTAGGATTTTTAGTAGCAATATTTTTAAACATTTTTGGGCCTCACAGAGTCCAATTTCTAACTAAATAAATACTTTAGCTAAAGAACATGATAGAAATGACTAGAAATGTACATTACTTCTCCAGGCCTGTTAATCAACCCTTTATAATTGCCTGATATTTCTAGGATTTCCAGGACAACAGGACCCTGCATTGTTGTTGAGATTATGAATTTTCTTGGCCTATTACAAGTTCTAAAAAAGGTTAGATATTGCTTTATGTATTTTATTGCATGTATTAACTATGTATAGAAACAAAAGAATATACAGAATATTTAACTTACCAGCATAATAACACCCCAAATGCTCAGGACCAGTCCACATGCTGCCAGTTTAGGACCGCAGAAAAGCAAAGAAGCCATTTCTATAATACAAGCTTGTAAGGTTTTAGTTACTCAGAGATGCCAGAGGACCGTTTTAAATAAAAAATAATAACTTTATAGGACTGTCATTTGAACTTTAAGAGTTACTTTTGTAAGTTCTTCTTGCCTCGGTAAAATCGATGTCAACAGTCACCCGATGAAATCAGCTGACTTTAGAGGAAGCGGAAGTAGAGTGACTGCTGAGTGCAACGTCATAAAGAGTTTGAAACAAACATTAAGCACTTAGTTAATATTCAGAGATCCTCAACTAGCTATTCACAACAATCTACATCAGATGATAGATTCTATTCCAGTCAGATTTTACTTGGTTTATGAGACTAATTAAACTGATATAACATTTGATTGTTTTGAGCATTGAAAGTTTCCATTCCTCAAATTATGAAGTTATTTAAAGAACGTTTTGTCCTCAACCCTGGGGTTACCTAAATGTTCTTTAAACACACCGAGGTTCACTGATGGGTACAATTTTGCCTTCAAAAATTAGGCATGTTTAGACTTGTTGACATATGACACCCTAACCCCAAACGGTTTTCTTTTTTTATTTGAAACAAACAATTTATGCAAATATTTGTTAGGAGTTATGGACTACAAACTACTGGGATTTTAAGGATTTATCTGCTAATCGTTCGTAATTGCAAATGACTGAAACTGGACACCTGAAGTGGTTACTTTTATGACTCTTCGCTCATCCTCCTCCCACGTTCTCTCCCCATAACAAAACGTCGCCAAATTCCTTGAGTTTTTGGCTGTCTGCGTTTAGGATTTTTTTAAGGAACAAAATGATGTATTGATTAAATAGGTGAAAATCAATACATATAACCTTCTAAAGAACGAAGTGTAAGGAGCGGAAAGAGAAAGAAAATTCATCTCCATGGATGAAAAAGATTAAAAAGGATAACGAAGACAAGGAGGGCGCGTAACGGGACAGCACGGAGGCAAAACAAGTTTCAAAGTCCAAGAAAACTATGGAAAAGTATGATTTTTGACTTGTTGGACTGCAGGGCATAATTTGCAAACACATTCCACCAGAAAAGTAAGTATACGTCCAAAAACTAAGCAATATAGTAGTTTTTAGGATACATTGTGTCATTGCAATACGTGGCCAAACGTGATAGCACAAGGCTACATTAACATACTTTTAAATCATTGGAGTGTGTGAATTACGTAAAATATGTAAATGTTTTCATGTTAATGATTTCAACCTAATTTCCAAACTAGTCAGTATTTTTCAGAGTTAATGTTTTGGGATATTGCAGTTTCTGTGGTAATACGGTAGATGGCTCCTCATGTTCTGGATGTTGAACTTTTCTTGGAAAAAAACCTATGAAATGTTTCGTCCATATTCTGTGAAAGACAAACAAAACACAAATGTTGCATGACAAGCCGTTTTACTGAGTAAAATGTTACTAGTATCACACACTGGTGTCTAATATTTAGGGATGAGTGTCTAAGATATTGGTAGCTATTCTGAATTGTTAAAAGTTACTAGACTGGTACTTAGTAAATTAATACTAAAAACGGAATAGGTACCAGAAATAAATAAAATACATAGTCTGGAGTGATATATGAACCAGAAAACTCTACAGTACTGAATGAAAGAATGTGCAACTTGTTAGCAATTGAATATTTACTAGTCACTATTGGTACTAGAAACAGAAAATGAATACATGTCACTAGTCACTGTTGGATTATTTTGTAGAAATGAAAATGTACTCTATAGTATAATTTTAATGTTTTTTTATTTTATTTATTTGATCCAAAGTACAGCAAAAATAGTAAAATTTTGAAATATTTTTACTATTTAAAATAACAGTTTTCTATTTGAATATATTTTAAAATGTAATTTATTCCTGTGGTTTCAAAGCTGAATTTTTAGCATCATTACTCCAGTCACATGATCCTTCAGAAATCGTTCTAATATTCTGATTTGCTGCTCAAAAAAGTATTATTATTAATATGTTGAAAAGAGGTGAGTATAATTTTTTCAGGATTCTTTTATGAATATAAAGTTCAGAAGAACAGAATTTATCTGAAATAGAAGTCGTTTGTAGCATTATGAATGAATGGCATAGTGTATAATGTTACAAAAGCTTTTTATTTCAGATAAATGCTGATCTTTTAATCTTTCTATTCATTAAATGAATGGAAATGTACTTAACTGTTTTAAATATTGCTAATGATAAGGAGAAATATTTATTAAACAGCAAATCCATTATGTTAGAATGATTTTTGAAGGATCATGTGACACTGAAGGCTGGAGTAATGATGCTGAAAATTTAGATTTGATCACAGAAATAAATTACATTTTTAAAATATATTCAAATAGAAAACTGTTATTTTAAATAGTAAAAATATTTCAAAATTGTACTGTTTTTGCTGTTATAAAATGTACTATTTGTTTTACTGAAAATATATTGTCTTCTTGATCTTCACTCTTATTCTGTTAGGGGCCTTGAGAATGGAAGGAGAAAAAGAAAAAGAGCGGGAGAGAGGAGATGAAAAAGAGAGTGATGAGACAGAGGAGGATGCAGAGGGGGCAGCTTTATTATGGCAGGAGGGATATCCTGAAGATGACCTGGGCTTACCCATCATGCATTGGGAGGATCTGAGTCTTCGTATTGCTGAACTTGAGAAGCAACAAGAAGAGCGGAGACAGAGGGAAAAGGTCTGAATGAAAGTAAAGATAGTAATGTGCCTTAAATCATAAAAGATTAAAAAACAGATGACACTTTTTGTTGTGGATCGGCAAGAGCAAGCAAACTAATGCTTCTTGACTATTTATCTGCAATAACAGCTGCCATGAATTTAAACTAAAATGTTTGTCTGCAGGACTTGGACAGGCTGACAGTAGATTGGCCAGAAATCAGAGGGCTGAGCAGTCACAGAGAAACCTATGAGGACATGGAGGACGATTGCAACAGTCGTCTGACTGCTCTGACATCAAGGTCACACAGATTTCATAAATCTCAGCTACTGAGCTGATTTTAAATGAAAGCTATAACAATTGTGCCTTGTTATTCTAGGCTTCAAAGCCAGATGAATTTACAGCTCTGCTTCATCAACAACAGTGAAAGTGAAGAGGAAGAAGAGGAAATGGAGGCAAAAAAGGAGGTAAAAGAAACAGCAGTATGGGCATTTTTACTATTAGTGAGGGTGGGTGGCAACATACTGTAATGTGAACTACTTTAGTGGGCGTAGCGCTCAGATGAATCGAGATAGAGACATACATTTTTGTCCATGCTTGTTTAATGATACTTGATAAGATTAATAATTGGGTAACACTTTACAGTAAGGTTCATTAGGTAAAACATTAGTTAGCTAGTTCAGTTTAAATTAACTAAGAATGAACAATACTTTTACAGCATTTATTAATCTTAGTTAATGTTAATTTCTACACTTACTAATGAACTAACATGGACACAATAAACAACTGTATTTTCAATAACTAACATAAAAAAGATGAATAAATACTGTAATAAATGTATTGTTCATGTTACATTAACTAACATTAACTAATAGAACCTTATTGTAAAGTGTTACCAATAATGTTTTTATGCTCTTTGTTACATTTTCAGGTGGCAAAACAGAGTGGCAGCAATCAGAGGACAGAGAAAGAACGTGGTTCAAGCTCTGCATCAACTAAGAAATCCAAATCAAGAGGATTCAAGAATGACGTCAGAGCTGCGCTAAGTGTACTCAGACATAAATTGAGATTGGAGCAGAAACAGGTTAGACAGACCACATACTCATTTTGTAGTGTCCTACATGTGCATTTAATTTGCTGTATTTAGTAACTCAAGAAGCACATCTATTCAAATAGTTAGGTATTAGTTTGTATTAGTGATGTAAATGCCATGATCTGTACATTATCATTCAAATATTTGGGGTCAGTAAGATTTTTTTAAAAGAAATGTGTTTTTTTTTTTTAAATCAGAAAGGATGTGGGAAATTGATCAAAGGTTGCAGTAAAGACTTTGGCTACATTCCCTGCTGAAAAAAAAACAATAGAAACCATCACAAAAATTCCAATGGTTTCCACTACAAATTAAAAAATGTTTCTCTGTAGTGTGTTTAGGACATATTCCATTAGGGTTTAGTAGTTTTAACAAGTCACTAGGGCTGTCCCCTAAAAGTCGACTAACTGTTAGTTGATGAGAAGAAGCTTGGTCAACCACAATTGTATTGGTCGCGTAGTCGCAGAAAAATGTGGTAATATAGTAGGCTACCAGTACAAATACTCACCTATCATTCATCGACCTCAAATATGGCTCTTTATTTGAAAGATGTATGTAGTAGCAACTTTATATGGCTGCTCTATATAATGTTAACCTAGAAAAAGGAGCTAGTGTGGAGGCTGAACAGTAGCACCCTCACTGCATGGCAGATGGAGGCGCCAGTGTAGTCACTTGCTCTTAAAATACTCCGTCATTTTTGGTCATACGGATAAGAGTAATACATCTTTCGAATCTGACTTTATTTTTGTGCACTCAGAATAACAACAAATTGTTGTGCTTTTGTAAAATAATGAAAGCAAACTAGATGTGCTTTCTGCTGTCTCGGTCTATGTGAACTTGAGCGTGAAACTCTGAAAAACTGTGTTGCCTTACTGACATGAAAAATATATCTATTAGAGAACGAAATCTCTACTTTTAAATGAACCAATTCAAATGGAAAACAAATATTCTCAGATTACATAATCCGTAAGAAACATGCATACAGGCACATCACTACGCTGAGATGAAGAGTCAGTGTCACCGACTTCTCTTAAAAGAGTAGTTCACTTCCAGAACAAAAAAATTACAGATGTACTCACCCCTTGTCATCCAAGATGTTCATGTGTTGTTTTCCTCAAAATTATGTTTTTTGAGGAAAAGATTTTAGGATTTCTCTCCATATAATGGATATCTATGGTGCCCCTAAGTTTGAACTTCCCAAATTCCAGTTCAAATGCAGCTTCAAAGGGCTCTCAACGATCCCGGCCGAGGAAGAAGGGTCTTATCTAGCGAATCAGTTATTTTTTTAAAAAAAAGGACAATTTATATACTTTTTAACCCTGAACGCTCGTCTGGGTGTAGCCCTGCATGAACGGTGTATTCCTGTTTATGACAGTTAGGGTATGTCGAAAAACTCTCATCTCATTTTCTTCTCCAACTTCAAAACTACATCGCTGCAGAAGTACTGACCCAGTGTTTACAAAGTGAACATTTAAAGAAGGTCAAATGCCCTTTACAAAAGAAACATAAAACAGCAATGTAGGACGATTTTAAAGTTGGAGGAGAAAATGAGATGGGAGTCTTTTTTTTACATACCCTTACTTTCATGAAACAGAATACACAGAATTCACACAGAGCTGGGCCAAGACAAGTGTTTGTGGTTAAATTGTCAAAAATTTTTTTTTTTTAGAAAATAACCGATCGTTCTGTTGGTTAAGACCCTTTTTCTTTGGCTGGGATGATTTAGAGCCCTTTGAAGCTACATTTAAGCTGCATTTTGGAAGTTCAAACTCGGGGCACCATAGAAGTCCACTATATGGAGAGAAATCCTGAAATGTTTTCCTAAGGGTGAGTACATTATCTGTAAATATTTGTTCTGGAAGTGAACTACTTCTTTAAGCCGAAAACAAAGAAAGCACTAGTTTATCAATAAATTGTTAATTCATTAATGCAGTCTCCCTGACACAATCATAATTATTATATCTGCCAATGCGCTGTTTTTTCGCGTCCGTTTGAGTTATTATTAGGCTATGTAGGCATTTTTAAGGCTCATTGTTATGTGTGACTAATAGTCGACTATGCTTAAAATTAACTACTAATAGTCGACCAGAAAAATCTTTCACAATTCTGTCACCAACCGAAGATGACTAATTACTAGTAGAGACCCACAGGGTCCATTACAATTTCCATTAAAACCAATACAAGTCCCATTATAACCAGTAAAACCATTACAAATTTTGTGATTTTTATTTTCAGCAGGGTTGTGACAAATATATATATTTAAATAAATGCTGTTCTTTTGAACATTGTATTTATCAAAAATATCAAGCAGCACAGGTGTTTTCAACTTTGATAAGAAATGTTTTTTTTTTTTGAGTACCTAATTAGCAAGTCAGTAACTGATGCAGCAGTAATGGATGTTGAAATTTCAGGTTTTTTATCACAGGAATAAATTACATTTCATACTATCCACCTTATTTTTCAAGACTGAAGTAAGCCGTTTTCTGTGAATGTGCGAGACTTCCTGTTCATTAGCCGCTGTAGGAAAATAATGAGGAGAATAACAAAGTGCATTATATGGTAAAACAATATCAAGACACACCAGTTTGCAATATCAAACAGCAAAACAAGCTGTATTGTACAAATAACAATAGCTTGAAGCAAATGACACCGGAAGCCAGACTCATTACATTTACAAATGGCCGCACTCACTCTTACAGGAAAAATAAGGTGGATATACAAATAGAAAAAAGGTTTTAAATTTGAATAATATTTCAGAATGTTACTGTTTAACTGCATTTTTTATCAAGTAAATGCAACTTTGGTGAGCACAAAAGATTTCACATTTTAAAAATCTTACTGACCCCACACTTTTGAATAGTTGTGTATATTTACAAAGTCATAATTGCACTCCACTGACCTCCATCACAGACTATACCTCCGAGCGAGGCTCTCAGAGAAAGGAAGCACTACGAACGAAATGACTTGAAGAATTTCAGCTTGAAGGAGTTGAAAGCATTGAGGACCTCACTAAGCAAAGACATCCATGGTAAGCTTTGTATTAACTCTTATGTTACATTGATAATGCCGGTTGCGAATAAATAAGTAAGTGTATGTCTGTGTCTGTGTGTAGACCTCAGTTCAGAGCTGGTGGGTCGACTTCTCACAAGGGACCAGTTGAGAACAGAACAGGACGCCATGCTGTTGGAGGTACAAGATATGACATCACTCTGATGCACAATCAAAAAAAGTATTTCCTGTAAGGAACAAAATGACGGGACCCTTCGTTTACAAGACTGTCCACGAGCTGCCTGAACTAATTGACTTCACTGTGAAAACCTACATCACTCCATCACTTCAAAAGACATATTATGGCACCAATGTGGATTTTAAAACTGGTTTACACTCTAACAATTGCTAGGTCAAACTGATAAAGCGACAAAGACGATATACAAAGCAACAAAAAAAAAAAAAATATATATATATATATATATATGTGTCATGCTCCTTTGCTCAATATTACTCTAATTTGTTTAGTGGCAAAGCCAATTAAGCCAAGCCTCACGTGTTAAGACATGGCTCATTAAATGCTACAAAGTATGTGTGTGTACATACATTGCCAAGCGACTCATAACTGGATTGTTTGTGTCACTGTTTGTGTAATACTTAAATTTTGTGGAATAAAAGGGAGTTCAATAAGATTGTGTGCACTATTCTGTTATAATGATGTATTGTTGTTCTTCTGTTGTGTGTGTCTGTGTGTATTTTGCCTAGCCAGAGTATATGTTGTCAAAAGGCCAGCTCAGCACTAATAGAGGAAAGAAGAAAGAGGGAGGGACAGATCATGGAGCAAGAGATGACCAAGGAGGGCTGGATTGAGAGAATGGTCAAAATAGTTCAAGAAACTGATGTGAATGGGAAAGATTAGGCGAAGCTAAGAGATTTGCTCTCCTGTATATTCTTTTTGATAGTTTTCAGTATTGGAATAGAGGTGTGCCTCAGATTTTTTCTAAACAAAAAGGACTTTATCACTATTAAAATAGGTAAGTGAAAAATATTTACCAGCTCATTATCAAACGTAACAGGTGTTCCTCACTGCCCTTGCATATATCAGTGATGTATTACAGTTTAATCATATTTTGCTTACCTGGAAAAATTTTATTATATGTCTTGTCTATAAACACGATTGTCTTTTTAGTCTACAATAAGTTTACAGCTATGCAGAGCAGTGAACTCTTGCAATATGTGGGTAATGTGAAGGGCTATCTGCACTGTTTATGATGTCTGATTCCCCAAGTAAGGACCTAGTTGTTTATTTAGCCAAAGCAGACTACTTTATGTCATTTAGTGACTCACTGATTTATTGACATAGTGTCTTTTATGTCTGAGAAGTGATAGGCGATAAGCAATTCACCACGAGCTCAGTCAGCTGTGTGCTAAGTTTACCGGGAGGTGGGGATAGCCATGACATCCATAGAATCCCAAAGGATGTTTAATGTGCAAATGGACCTAGTCTAGGCGTAGTTTGACAAAGTTTCTGAATCTGGCAATTACATATGGTTTATATTTGATTCGAGGAAGAGGGACGGGGTAGAGAGGTCTGATGTGAGAGACGGGTGAGGGGTGGGTAAGACAGAATAGAACATAGAGGGGAAGTGTGGTTACTGTTTGATGGGTTAATGAAGTGAAAAGGGTCTGAATCAGCAGCATATATACCTATGCGCAAACACTATCAGGGGTTGTGAAAGAGAAAGGGGGATGCGGGGAGGGCTTGTCTGGGATGACAACTGCTTTTAGAGATTTTGACAAGCTGGTGCGTTTTGTGTATCCTAACAGTAATGTTTTTCTCCTAGACCAAAAGGAGGAGATCGTTTTGGTTTGTTGGAGAAGACGTGGTTTCAGCAGCAAAGAATGGGGAGATGAAACAAGGATGCTCCCTAAGAATCCTAGCCGACAATGACGACAAGTGTGCCTACTGTTTTGTTTGAAACGGAGAAGGGCGCAGATGCCCAGCTTTCCTCTTCACACAATTCTTCAGTTACTGGCTCCTGCAATATTGATGAGTCCTACAAGTACATCTTCCTGCCCATTTGCTACTCCTTCACCTTTGTCTTCAGCATAAGCCTTAACTTTGTGGTTCTCTACCGTTCCTTTCGACGCACCAAGCACTGGAATGCGTCCCTGATTTACATGGTCAACCTGGCCACGACAGACTTCATGTACGGTTTATCCCTGCCCTTTTTGGTGGCCAGTTATGTCATGCGGGACGACTGGGTGTTTGGAGACTTCATGTGCCGTCTAGTGCGGTTCCTCTTCTACTTCAACCTCTACTGCAGCATCTTCTTCCTGACTTGCATCTCAGTGCACCGCTACCTGGGCATCTGCCACCCCATGAAGACCATCACCCTGGAGACCAAACGAGCAGTAAAGGGGACTTGCGTTTTGGTATGGATTGCTGTTTTTGCACTGACGTGTCCAATTTTTCGTTTCGCACAGACACAGTATCTTCCTCGTGAAGGCAAGGGCTCGAGGGAGGAGGTGTTTAACAATTGCTGGGATGATGCAATTGATCGAGAATTCCGTGATTACATCCCTTATGGGGTCACGCTTCATTTCTTAGGCTTTTTTGTCCCTTTTAGCATCATTGCATGGTGCTACTCGCGTGTAGTGTTAACAATATTTCGGACGCTGCATTCTCCACCTCCTCCTCCTCAAAGAGTCAGAAGTGGGACGGGCTGTGAAAGCGTTGCAGGGATAGGGGGAGAGGGCATGTCAATCATCTTGGGGGCTCAATCGCCGTATGTCAACAGGCGGCGCAAGTCTATCAAGACCATAATTACTATCACTCTCCTCTTTGCCCTTTGCTTCTTCCCTTTCCATGTCACTCGCACCATTTTCCTATTGCTGAAACTGACGAGTAGGGTGCAGTGCCACACCATGCGCATGGTTTCCATCTGTTATAAAATCACTCGGCCGCTGGCCTCGTTCAATGCTTGGCTGAATGCGTTGCTTTATTTTCTGACTAAAGAGAAAAATGGGCCTTGCTGTCAAAAATCTGAACATGCCCAGCATGGCCTGCTGTGGCCACTTAGAATGCTGGGAAAAGGAGAGGAAGAGGAGAATGAAGTTGAAGAGACAAGGAACCACAAGGACAACGGGGCAACAGGTGAAAACAATACATACAGAGGTCTACCATAAGGAACGACCACATAAACATGTGACCGTGTAGGACATCAACAAGTGAACCTGGTGGACCTGCATTTTTATGGGATTTGTTTGAAACAAACTGATGTTTTTGTTATATTCACTGTATTTGTGTAAGTCCCCTTACAGATTGTTTTACTTGTTGATTGCTTGGATGGTTAATTTGTTATTGTAAAATAATTAAATGTTCATTTAGTGTGTATTAACTGCAAAAACACTTATATATCAAATAATAAACTAATTTATAGGGTGTCTTATGTTTGCAAATGTTGCCATACCTCAGAGTGGACACATTTTGTGCACTGTCATGGATTAATATATTATGTTGTAAATAATTAAACTGTTCTAAACAACATTTTCTGAAGCTGTGTAAATGAAAATCGAATTATGGCTGTGATCTTTTGAAGTCACTATACATTACTAAGCACTGTTTTATGTCTTTATGTCTAAATTTGTTGTGGAATAAACTTCTTAAGGGTTAAAAGAACATTACTCATATTACACACCTCATTCATTTTACGTACTTACGATGACATTGTTCTATAGTTGTCAGAAAGTGTCAATCCAGCTGTTTATTATTGTTTTATTCCCTTTTTGTTACCAGGAACCTCATTTTGTGTACTTTCTAAGTACACTGGACACAAGTATACAGCACAAGCAACCTACCCTTTGTCCTTCCGTTTTACTAAAATAAGTTAAAACCAGATGATCCACGAAAGGCCTCAGCCTCAGAGACTGTTATTACTACTTGGTATTACATTGGTTAATGATCAACTGTCCTGTTCCAAGATTTTCTAAACCAAAGGAGCCTGTCTAAATGTAAACATTTATGTATGGTAGTAGTGGAAGAATGAATGTTATAGATGAAACACCTTGTCAGCACTATAATGTAACTCTTTATGTTCTGATCTCATTACAGTTTGCTTTTGGGGTAAATGATAATGTACTGTATATAATACAGCCATGATAGTACTGATGAACAGAGCATGTATGTTGAATATCTAGAGATTTTTGCCTTGATGTAGTCTTAATTTATAATTTGATAATTATTATTGCAATA
This sequence comes from Garra rufa, assembly GCF_049309525.1. Lineage (NCBI taxonomy): Eukaryota > Metazoa > Chordata > Actinopteri > Cypriniformes > Cyprinidae > Garra > Garra rufa. Next base: position 46,625,003 of record NC_133363.1, on the reverse strand, counting down.
ACTGCAAACACGTTGCAAGGAGCCTTACCTGTACCAGTTATTATTATTATTATTATTTACATGTGACCCTGGACCACAAAACCAGTCATAAGGGTCAATTGTTTGAATTTGAGATTTATACATCATCTGATGTATGATTTGTTAGGATAGGACAATATTTGGCCGAGATACAACTTTTTAAAAATTAGAAATCTAAGGGTGCAAAAAAAAAAAAAAATCAAAATACTGAGAAAATCCCCTTTAAAGCTGTCCAAATGAAGTTTTTAGCAATGCATATTACTAATCAGAAATCATGTTTTGATATATTTATGGTAAGAAAATTTACAAAATATCTTCATGGAACATGATCTTAACCTAATATCCTTATGATTTTTGGCATAAAATAAAAATCAATAATTTTGCCACATTCAATGCATTTTTGGCTATTGCAACAAATATACCAGTGCTATACTTCAGACCAGAGTCACATATAAGCTGGAATATTTGCTCTCTACATTTTACCATGTAAAACACAGAATGATGCCTGTTTGCTTCAAATACTTCAAATCCATCTTAAACTCATAACTAGACATAGATTAAGAAATAGAGTAGAAGGTTAGATAATATTTACTATATAGCCTATATATATATATATATAATTTATTTATTTTTAGGCCCTGGTTAAAAATGGTGCATTTGTGTCCGTTCCTGGATTTTATATATCAGGCTCTATGTACGTAATAATATATTCCAAGATGTGTAAAATGTAGTAAAGCTATGCAGTGTGTTTGATTCATAAGGTAAAAAACCCACTCACGTCGACTGTATGATGCCAGTTCAGAATATACGCAGATAATACAACAGGGGGCGACATTGAGGCCATCCAGAAATTAAGTTTGGAAATTTAAAAGAAAACCTTCCCGACCTGCACCGCGGCTAAGGCAAGACCTGACGGTTATTAAAAATTATCAAAAAATAATTATAAATTACTGAAACAAATAATTCAGCATTGGATAACCAGAATAGCTTATGTTAACCAGCGTGCAGTAAGTCCGTTTGCGAAAAAAAATATTTTTCACTGAGGAAAATTTATATTTATTTTTTTATCTGTCCCGTGTCATCACAGTGGTAGAGCTGCTGTAGTGAAACGTTGGCGCCATTTTCAAACTTCAGAGCCTCAGTGACTGGAACTCTTGTAACAGCTACATTATTCCTCATTATGATTTTTTTTTCCTTTTCAGATTTTTTCCTCAAGAACCTTTATTACTTTACCAATTATTTTTTTTACAATTATTGGGAACTTGAAGAGGATTTTCATAAAAGGTACGTAATTATTACTCCTGTATTTGTATAATTATAATAAGGCTTTTGCCATCGACATATTTTTCACAAGCTTCGTCAAAATGTGTCATCTTTGTCATTTGTTATTTACTGATTGCGAGTTTTATTTTTTTAAATACTAGCACAGACATTAGCTGTAATTACAAAAGTAATGGTACTTTCACAAAATATGTATGTTTTATACAATTATGAGGCGTTGGTAACTTTATATTTGTTTTTAGGGTAAGCTGTTTCGGCACTTTTCTTTTGTGTTTTAAATAAAAAAAAATTAAACAAACAAACACACTTCCTTACTATAGTTAAGCAGACTACCTCCAAAACGTGTTGGAACCCGCGGGATAACGTTCAAACAGCTTATTACAACTTAAGCGATGCTTTGAATATATTGACAGCATAAAGGAAACTGAATAAAGTAGTCTTCAAGTCTTTGTCATATGTTAGCTTTTAAAGACAATGATTTCTCGGTCCCTCTAATGTTCTGAACCACTCCCCTCTGTTGCTGTCCCCTCACCCACAAGCACTAACGTTACTTTCCCCTCTTTTAATTTGCTCCGTATAATAATAGATTTGGACGTTAGATATATTCACAATGATTTCTTCAACTGAAAGAATGCAGACAGTAATGAAAATAGATTGTCTAATATCGAAATGACAGTTAAAGTAGTTTATTCTATGTTATTCGAAAATCAGAACGTTGGTTCATCAAATGACATCTTTAGGTGACGGTGTGACGAAACTTAGAACTCTGGAGAAAAATAACGATTTTTTTTCGAACGTAAAGTTAGTTGAAAACGCGCTTTGAGGTGACATGTTCAAAACCACGAGAGAATTGTTTGGCGACGAATCAAAAGTTCAAGTTTCGAAGTATGTAATTTTTCAAACTATTTATTACCTGCCCCACAATAGCCTATAAATAAAAACATATCGATAGCTGATTAGTTGAAACGTTTTGAAACGTACATCCATCTTATATCGATTCAGATGACTACGTTTGAATAATTCTGATATTATCGCGTTTCTCGTAGTTATGCAAGACAATAATTATTATGCCAGTCAATTAATATTCCAGTTTGTAATATCACAATCTATTGTCATGCTTTACTACTTATATGTATCTAGTATATATGTATTTTTTAATCCAGTTACAATTCGTGTCAAATCAATTAATCTGCAAATAAACACAGATATTCGAGTAATATTATAGAATAATGTTTGACTTTGATGCTGTTTTAATAGTAGCTGTAAAGTGTTGCAGTTATTACCAAAAGTAATGCTGTGGCCTTTACAATGACCCTGTAACCTCGTGATAAAGTACACGTTGCTTTTTCGTAGTTTTGACTTGCATTTTGCTTTATAGTTAATGTACTAATTCCAGTAGTTTCCTTGTTGTCTTTTCGTTTTTATTCTTCCTGGCTTTACAAGATTTTCTTTATGAACAATTTGAAGATTTGAAATGTTTCAGTAAAAGATTTGGCAAGTGATATTCGAGAATATCTAAAAGTATGTAGTGTGCAAGTACTGTATTGGCATCGACTGAGCGTTTTTTGAACAAATGAATAAATGGCATAGAGTGAGGATGAGGTCTTGGGCATGCCATGAAAGCTCTGCACCTGTTCCTAGGTGTCATATTTAACAATATTCCTTGATTTTGCTACACATCTGCTGAAAGTAATATAAGGGAGAGGCTGGGCATGGCATGGGATGGACCGTTCAGACCTGAAAAAAAAAAAATGTCTGAAATAAGTAGTTTTTTGGAAGAAAAAAAACCCCTGCTCATAAACTGCATACTGCCATATGATTTACATAATTTTATATGATTATATTATAAAGACTAATGTAGTTATTTGTAGTATTGTGAATTGTCAGTTGTTGTTTTTCCCTCATTGTTAATTCAGCCTCTTTATTTGCAGATGTGAGGGAAAAAAAAAACAAATCTTTAGTGCTGGCCTTTTACGTTTTTAGTTGGGGTATTTTTAGTCTTCCTGTTTTGGTGTGTGGTTCCTGAAGCTTAGTGCTTTTGTTGTTGGTTGTACAAGATGATTCTGGTAGGATTAAAAGGTAAAAGACAAGGCACTGCATACTTTTGGTACAGAAATGATCTTCACTAAGAGTACAGTTCTAAATTTGCTCTTTTGGTTGACTCTTTAAGAATTTTATGAAGAGAGTGATTTTTTAAAAACGTGTTTTCTTGCATTAGCTGTGTGTTAATAGTAAATTATTTTAAAGCTAATCTGCTTTTCAACTTGGTTAGTTGCATTTGCCTGTAAAGGACATTTTGTGAAATGTTTAATTGAACTTTCCGTGACTATATATTTTATTTTTGAAAATGTATTGATTGCCGGACGTTAATTTGTTTTTTTAATTCAGCTTTTTTGACTTGAATTATCACAGAGGTCTTTGTCTTGTCTGGCTCTGTGTGTGTGTGTGTGTGTGTGTGTGTGTATGTGTGTGTGGTTTGTGTGTACTGTTGGACCATGGTTGTGCTGCTCAGAAAAACTATCTGTAGAACCAGATCAACATATTCTCCACTTTTTGTAGCCAGCCTTGTACTACACAGAAAACCCACAGAGACCCTGCATAAAATCTGGCCACATTGAGAGTCTAAAGAGTATCAAAGTGTAAAAAGTTTGCTTTGTTTGAGCACCCCATACTCTTGACATCTGTTTTTGCTGTTCCTCCTTTGTTTTTTCACAATAGATAATGAACTAACGGCGAGAATATAAAGTCACGTTTTTTCTTTCTTTTTGGACAATGCGTTTGGACTCGAAACACCCCCTGTGCGGTCGTCAGACTTTGGAGTTTGTGGTGAACGCTCGGCCAGTTTAACGTAAAAAGGCACCGCGAGCGCATAACACTTTTTCTAGTTTCATATCCCCCTTTCTGTGCGTCTTTGCAGCCGAGCCTTCTCCCTCTTTTGTTCCCCCCCTCCTTCGCTTTCTCTTCGTTGGCTGTGTGAATGCTTTGGCAAGGCTACAAGAAATCAAGCAAGCGAGAGCTGCTAGCACTGACGCGCCCCAGACACTAAGCCCCAGAAATTAATTTTTTCCTCCGAAACGGTAGCGCCGACGGTCCTCAAACTTCACACTCTTCTAAGGGGACCCCAGGGCGATGGCCTGATTTTTTTTTGGATTTTTCCTGTCCCCCGAAAATGTTCATTTTAATTGTAGAAACTGATGCCCCGGGAAAAAGGCTACAACCCCTGCTTTTTATGCCTACCAAGTTCCTCAGGCAGCCTCACTAGCTACAGCTAAGCAGAGGCTGCACACTGCACTGGACTGCTGGTCTGAAGGTGAATAGGGAGAGAAAGGGGTTTAAGGGCTGAAAATAGGTGCTGGTGGACAAAAGGTTTAGGCACTTATTTGACTCTTGGAACCCCACCCCCCAATCTGGAATGGGAGCCCCAAGCTCAGACGAATGGGTGTATTTTTGACCTGAAATTAAGATTTGGGATTCCCATTGATAAGTGCATGTGTGGGTTTGTTTTCCTTTTTAATTCTGTTTCTACATTTTTTTTGAAAGCAGCCAAACTGTTTGGAGTGTAGATTTAGCTGTAGATTTGCAAAGAATTAAAATATTTGAGGTGGGCGAACTACTTTGTGACTTTAATCGAGTTTTCTGAAAGAATGAAAAAGTCTTTTTCAAGTACTTTGCTTGGCTTTTTTGAATACAAAAACAACTTCATTGAATTAAGTTGGGGAATTACTATTTTTTTTTTTCCTACCCAGGTGCAGGAGACAGACTACACTGGAAGAGGGGAGTCCGGCGGGTTACTTTGGGAATACCAGGCACCTTTTCCTCTCCCCTGTTGCCTAACATGCTGGAGAACGGGGATTGAGGGTAAGTGAAATCTTTCCTGTGTCCGTTTCAAAGCTTAACCAAAACGGCCCCTGGTTTGAATGGGTGAGCAAAGTTAGGCCAGGGTGTGTATGTGTCTGTGGAAGTGTGTGAGCTTCTCTTTTAGGTCTCCCTCTCCCACCCATTTGCTGTCTATCCTTTTCTCATTTTCTCTCTCTCCCTCTCTTTTGCTAACACCCCCCACCCCCCTTTCTCTCCCTCTCTCGATGAACGACGGGCAGAAGTAGACAGAAGCAAATGCCTTCTGCAACTGTGCTGACGTGATCATTTGACTCAGACCTTAAATAGGCTGCCCTTTATGAGATGGAAGTGTGTTTGTCAAGCTTGATTTTACCTAAAAGCATTAAATGTGAAATATTTCATGGCATACGTTTGTGAAAAACGTTGGCCTTTTGTCTAGCACAATTCTAGTCACACCTTAGCCTGCATTTTGCTGCTGATAAACTTCCTCTTTTTTTACTGTGAACTTCAGCTTCATAATGAGAGCTCAAATATCTTGAAGCAAAAATGAAAGATTATGTTTTGGTGCGTTACAACAGTCAGAATGAATTATTTTGCAAATAAACCTTGATTTTCTGCTGACATTAGGACTTCTTCACACTACACAGGGTGTGGTGTACTTAAAAGAAAAATTTCAGCTTCTTCAAAAATACTTGGTGTTTCTTTTTCTCCACCACAACAGTTGATATTATAAATATCAAATACTTGTTTAGTCCTTTCAACTTTTGTCAGTTGCAAGTTTTGAGCAAATTAAAAATCAAATTTGTTTTTCAGTAAAACAATCATTATTGTGGTTTTCCTACTTAATTGATGCCACATTTATGTTGGTCTAGTGTTGCTGGTGTAAGCTTCCTTTTTCTAAAAAAAAACACAGAAAATTTTACAAGCAAAATAACAACAAAAGAAGGGGAAAAACAGTCAAATGTAGTGATGGGCCAGGCTCTTTCTGCCATTTACCTTTTACACACTACAACAAATGATCTGTCATATGCCCTCATTGCTTCAAACACCACTGGCTTTTCACAGATAAATAATACAATAGTACATCTCAACGCTAATCTTGATCTAGTAGTCACTTTTTAAAATTAAATGTTCTTCTTGTTTTTCTTATCTATCTCCCCCTGTTATCCATCCTCTTATCGCTCTATAATTAAAACCTACTATGTTCTTTAATATACTGCAGACCTCAAAGTTATTATTTTTGTCATTTCCTAATGTATACTTGCTCCTTTTGCTAAATATTTATCACTTGCATAGGTTGTGTAAATTATTCCTTATGAATTGCACAAGCATTTTTCTCTTTCTGTCCTCTTATTTGTTTTTACATTTAGACAAATGTTACTCCTAATCCCTGGAATCCTTTAAGTTAATGTAATGTTTTTCTTGGCAACAATTACTTTTTTGGATAATTAAAATGTGCAGTGTTATAATACTGTATATGTGTAATGCTTATAGTGAACTTGATCTTGTTTCACAATATTAAGCCTGGGAAGTAAAAAAAAATGAGATGTAGTTTTTGGGGCTGGAAAGTAAAAAATAAATAATAATTTATTAATTTTTAAATTATTCCCATGGTAATAAAACCATTTTGACAGGCGCTAGGTTTTTTTTCTCCTCATCTCCCCCCTTTGTTATATCCTCCATTTTGTCTTCATCCTCAACATCCATTTTAGGACAGTGTGTGCACAATAACTCACTTATTAAGTCTCATAGGGCATTATTAGAATGGCATGAAAAGATGTGGGTGACCACGAGCTTCCTCATAATTGTCTGTGCTGGAGAAATAGCAGTAATGCTGTCACTCTTTGCTGTCAGACAACTTTTATTACATTTTTCAGAAAGTAGAAAAGCGATCTGTTCACATTGCATTCTCATCAAATTTTGATCTGCCTTTATTTATTTAATTTTGATAACATTGATAAGGAATTTCGATATTACACGTGATCCAGCAATTAATTTTGTTCCTAATCTTATCCTAGTGAGGACCAGTGGAGTCTGTCGTCATCTTTTTATTTAGCCCAGAGTGCCCTGTAGCAGCACATCATGGTTTGTAAGTTCTAAGGGCAAATTCCAAATCATGATTTGCTGTCACTGGGAGCCTGGGAGTTTCTCCATTAACATGACAGCATTAAACACCTGGTGTTCTGCCTATATCATAAATCACAGTGTAATAAATGCATCAGAGGTAAGCTTTTTTTTTATTTTTATAAATAAGTAGTGTGAGATGCTGTCTGGATTGTTTTGTATTGTATTTAGAAATGGGTTACAACTGTCTCAGATTTATGAATAAAAATGTGAAAAAGCAGAAGTTTTTTTTCCCCAACTCAAAAGATATTTTTGCAAATGACCAGACACAATAAATGATTCATGACTGAATCACCAGGTGTGGCTTAGGTGGCCTCTTCAGCGACTTATTCCCAGACAGCTGGGAATGCACATCCAGTATTTGTTCGTCTATATTTTAAAAAATCAGCATTGCTTTTTAGTGTGATAGTGTGACCATTCGAGCTGTTGAATTAATCTGCATATATTTTGTATGTTCCTTTCGTCCTCTCTCCTCCCTTGGACCACTTGATGTCTCAGTGTGCCTGACAGTAGCAGCACATCAATATTGGCAGCTGCCCTCTCCCTGGGTTGCCAGTATGGTTTGTGCTGCTCCCGTCAGACAGACACACTCAGCGACTCTCCAGTATTTGGAGCAGTATGGAAACCACCTGTCCAGAAACTAAATGTTGTATGAATATTACCCCGACAATCTCAATCAATCTTCTTGTTTAGTCTTTCCCGAAAATGTCTAAGAGAAATGCTTAACATTAAAAATAACAAACAAAACCTTATTTGAGTGAAATTATTTTATTTACAGTAAACAGAATGCCAGTTTCAGTCTGTCACTGACTGGTGGTAAAAGCCAAAGAGTGCCATCTTCACCGTTCTGCTTTTAGAAATGCCATTCAGATTTGATTTTGTTGATTTCATTAGATTATCAGTCACACACCTCGTGAGGTTATTATAACCAATGAGGAAGAACACCGATATAGGCAGAATGTGTCATTGTGCTGTGAGGTGGACTGCATTTTATACCAACTCTTTTAAAATACTAAATCTGTGATTTAATGTTCATTTAGCTCTTCTAAATTTTAAAACATTGGTAGGGCTAAGACTATATGACTAATTTGTTAACAAACCAATTATGCAAAAGTTATTGGACTGTGCCCACAGAACGTTTCAGATCAAATCAATAAGCTAGGCTAGAATTATTTAAAAAAAAACGGTAACACTTTACAATAAGGTTCATTAGTTAAACATTAGTTAATGTATTAACTAACACGAACTAACCATGAGCAATACATTTGTTAATGTATTTACTAATCTTTATTAACGTTAGTTAACGGAAATACAGTTGTTCATTGTTTGTTCATGTTAGTTCACACTGCATTAACTAATGTTAACAAAATTTTAATAATGTATTAGTAAATGTTGAAATTAACATTAACAAAGATTAATAAATGCTGTATAAGTCCAGTTCATTATTAGTTCATGTTAACTAATATGGTTAACTAATGTTAACTAATGAACCTTATTGTAAAGTGTTACCAAAAAAACATTATTGATCAAAAACATCTGAAGTCAATATAACTTAACATAACTTAAGTTGCATTTATGTAGTTGAAGATGCCACTGCCACACTACTGTAAAAGCTTTCCAGAAAAAACTGGCCGAAGATCATCTTGAGTCAAACCCCAGTTTAAAAAAGGGTTGGTTTTTTTTGCATTTGTGTAAAACATTTAAGGAAAAAAAAAATAAGATAAGATAAACAGACCAAATATATTACAAATTGTCTAAGGAAGAAGAAAAACTCACAAACCTCCACATCCCCCACTTTTTTTTTTTTTTAAACAGTGCACCAAGCAAAGATTTGACACTTAGCAATGCATTTCATAGTTCATGGCTAACTTCAGTCCAAAGAACCACGTAATGGTCATAATGCTTTATTGACAAAATGTACACAATAATGACTTTACAGTAACCTATTTTAGAAATTACGCATTTTGGACCCAGAACAGAAATATGTATTAAGCAATATTTGCTAGCATCTTTCAAAACTGTGTCCTACAATGATAAAATACTCCTAGCTTCATTATTAACTTAAAAATGAGTCTTTTCCTGGAAAAAAAGAGAATTCTCTCAAAAGGTTTCTTGAATCCCGATTAGTTGAATCATGATTAGTTCCTTTTCCTGATTTTAAGATGCAGATGATGAGGATTTCAGCGGGATAACAATGGCAAGTCACTGGAATTCATGATGAGACTGGAGTCGAGATTTAGACTATCTGCTGGAAAAAAAAAATATATTGATATTATTTTCCCCTTAAGAACTGGGAACAAGAAAATAACAGACAATAGAAAAACTGAATAGCACACAATTTAAGCCATATAAATACATACCTAAAAATAAGTAATTCTGTTCAAAATGTAGAGAAAACTTCTTTATGGGAAGCTATTTCTTACCTTGATCAAAATTAAGCTTTTTAGATGTGGAACTATCACCCAACCCTTCAATATCTACCAGATCGCTGTTGGCATCAGAGTCATTCAGTGCACTGAGAGTGACATCTGAGAAAAAATTACATGAATGCAGTAGTTACATTTTACTCTTCAAAATGCTGAAATTAGTGTAAAATAAATGCAACAAAATGAATGCATTACAGGGATAGTTCACTCAAAAATGAAAATTCTGTGATTAACTACTTACCCTCATGTCATTCCAAATCTGTATATCGTATACCATTCATCAAAAAAAATCTTAATTTGTTTTCTGAAGATGAACGAACATCTTACAGGTTTGAAACAACATGAGGGTGAGTAATTAATCATAGAATTTTCATTTTTGGGTGAACTAAACATTTAAGAAATGCTTACCTGCTGTCTTTGATGACTTAATGCTAGATGGACCTGTGGTTGGCCGCTGTAAACCCGCAGTCACCACTACCTGAGATGTTGGCACAGCGATGACTTTAGGCGGGGCTGGGGGAGCCATAGAAACCGGCACCTTTTTGGTACTCTTCTTTGGTGAATCAGTGGATAAAGGAGCTCCACCATCTTCATAAATCTTCCTCTTGACTGTTGTTTTCATTTGTGCCCTAATGTTTAAGAAATGTCTAATTAGATGCTGACAAGCTACACAATGAATAATGACTATGTATGGCCTACAAACATACACATAGAAAAGATTACCAAGTATATTATTTATAGTAGTCAACATTTGAAATGGTTCAAAAAAGTTAATCAAAGGCAAGAATGGGTATTGTTTTGTTTTTAGGACAATTTTGACGAAAGGTTTTGATCCACTACTGTATATTAAAACATTTTGAAATACTTTTTTGGCTTTTCTTGAATTTACATAAGCAATTGCAATCAAGAAACCAGCATTCCTTTCCAGATTTAAAATTCAAATATTGTAACTGCATTGAGAAGTGAAGAGTTTATTTGCAAAAACAGATGACTCAGTTTTTTTTTTAATGATGTTTTTTTATGATGTCATGTTTTTATTGTGTTGGTTAGCTGTATCTTTTTTAGTTATTTTTACTTAATATTAAAATATATAAAAACTGAAGTTTGACTGAGATTCATTGGAATGCTCAAAGAAACATGATTTTTGAAAATGGTTAAAAACATAATTTTCAGTTTTTGCAAATGAACTCTTCAAGTGTAAAGTTAAAATTTGCTTGAGAATTGAAATTTACAGACTCGCACAGTAACATTAAAAGGATATGAGACAGGTGTCCTTATATTGTGTGTGTGCTTTTTTTTTTTTTTTTGTGGGGACAAGACAAACAGCAATGGAAGTCCCATAATGTAATTGAAAACAATACTTTATCTTGTCTATGACATCCTGAAGCAATTGCAAGTACAAATCCAAGTGGGATAATATTAAAAAGTTTACATAAAAATGTCTCATTAATTTTCTAATTTATTCCTAATCTATTTGACTTAATAAAGTATTATATTATAGGCCAAATAAGACAATGAGCTGGTAAACTTTGAGGGATTCTTTAGGAAAAGCCAAAAATAAAATCATTATTGTAAATATTTTTCATGTAATGACCATACGCATTACAAAGAGTGGGGCTGGACAAAATACATACCTTATAAAATTAACAAAGTGTTTATATGTGTAATATACACACTTTAGATTTGTAAGAAACTAATTATATCATACCAAAAGCCTGATGCAGTGTGTATATGAAAGGACATGACGGTAAATAGAGTGTCTCACCCTGCTGGACTAATATCTGCCACTGGATGCAGCTGCATGGTTAGCTCTCCCAATTTTGTGAATGCAGCTCCAGCCGCAGAAAAGATCTCACCAACCTAAATACGTGAAACATGCAATAAATACTGTAGCGAGTGTATACGAAAACTTATGTTTTGAAACTGATATTAGGTTGATAGTTAGCATGCTAGCCTACAGCTTAAACAAAACAAGAAAAACACGTCCAGTACGGAGGCAATTAACAAGGATGTGTACTATCAAGGTAAACATTTGAATCTTGCTTTACCATATTTATCAACACGTTTACCTTGGTAGAGGCTGAAGTCATTGTTTTGATTTACAACTGAGAAACAAGCACTGCGCTTTACAAATGTTAGGACACCGCTAGCCGAGTTGGGTACCAATGATTGATTTAAAACCACCGCTATACTTATTCTTCAACTATTTACATTATGAAAATGATAATAAAAGCATTCTTAACTAAACGGGTAGCATAAGTGCGCCATAAAGATGACACTGTGATTCAATGGCGCTTATTGGTCTAAATTACAGCTGTCGGTTGTTATTGGTCAACACCAAAGTAGTACTCAGTACAATCAAAGCTGCGTAGGAATTGCGCAGTTCATTCGCTATTTCTTTTCATATGCTTTGCTTAGTTTAATTTTTCTCTACTATCCTCTGCATATATAGTTTTCATATAAATATACTTTCCCCAAAATCAACGTATGATGGCTGAAGCGATAGGTTTCCTGTTGTTTTTTAAACACCTTGTTTGTGTTTGTGGTTACTGAGAGGAAAACGCTTTTTTAAAAGAAATAAAAATATAACGACAAATTATGTCGTTTACTGTTTTTATTATTATTAATATTTTGTATGTAGTTAATTTAATTAAAAATAATGCATACAAAGATTAATACAACTAAAAGTACATTGAAAGGACTTGTACAACGTATCATTTCTATATTAGTGTGTACTGCCCTCTAGTGCACAAACCTGTCAACTAGACCTCATGTTCAGATGTTTTGAATGAGAGAAGAACCACACAATCAAGCAGCTTTCCTTTAATTAAGTCAATAACTGTTTATTGAGTTTGCGTTGGAAAGCTTCTGATATGGTGCCCAGAGAGGGCGGATATGACAAGTAACACCATGCGGAGGATTTGCACGATGCTGTCACTATACATGTTTGGCACTAATTTGACACAGCGGGCAATATCTGGACCAAATTATTCAAAATAATTTAAAAAAGTACAACAACAAGAATAACAGTGATTGCTATTATTATATGTTTGTTGTCAAAGTGCAACAAATGCAGAACATAATATGCTTGTTCAGCCATGTGCAATGTTCTACATATATTTGGGGTAGAATAATATGGATTTACAATATAGTTAACATTTTATCTTTGTGATGAAATCAAGAGGCAGGAATCCTCAATGGCAACTAATTTGCTTGCCTCAATTTAGAAAATTAGCAAACCTATAAAGCCAAAACTAAAGGTGACGCTAATTTGACAAACAACGACATTAAAAACTGAAGAAAAATATCTGTAGGATAGCATATGGCACTCTATATTGCTTTGAATAAACAGTTGATTTATAGACAGTTACAATACCCATGATCAGTGCTCTCAATTCATGACCACTGTTTTTATCAGTCAATTCAGTGACGTTACATGAGCATCAATGCATTTGAATAAATATCTCTTTTTAAGTGTATTTTGTTATTGCTAACATCGATATCTATATCTGGGCTATTATAATGTGTAATATTATTAACAGACATCAGCACTAATATGGTCAGAGAGGATAACAGTCAATTTTTAAAGCACATAATACAGAGGAGGTCATGTCTAGGGCATGCACAAGGGGATCTGAAGGGAGTTGAAGGAAAAGCAGCTGTCATTCAGACCCATAAACAAACGCATAATTATACCGTATTTGCCTTGTGACACTTGTCTAGCTAGTACGATATATTATTTTCACTTAAATGGCATTGTTTAAAGCTAATTCCAGTCATATTCAGAGTCAACTGTCTTAACAGCACAGAAGAGTCAGATCTCTTCCACAGTGTTAACAAAACAGTTCTAGACAAGTACACTAGATTTAGGCCGACGGGAAGTTAATGAGACAGGCATAGACTAGCATTCACAAATTGAGCATGTTCATAGCAAACATGAATATGCACATTGAGACAGTGTGTATGACAGAATGATACATTCACACAGTAAAATACAAAATAATGTTTGATCCAGATTCACAGGCAAAATGCAAATATATGTATGCAATTCCACACTCTTAATTAATAAATACACAAAAATAAAATATTTGCTCTGTTTTAAGCTAACTAAAAGCACTCCACATGAGTTCTTTTGATGCAATCATGCAAATAATTTACTTATATATATAAAAAAAAGAAATACATCAAATATTACAATAAATATAGAACATGATCGGAGTGGCTTTTATAACCCTGTATTCTTGTTTGTCCTCACAGCTTCCCTTTGTCTGTGTTTTCCTTCATCCTCCTCCTACTGCATCAAAAGGGTGAAGGTAGGGCTGGAGTTAAGATGGCTGACACAGCGGGCTGTCATTTCAAATGAGCACTAAGTAAATTACTCTCCCTCCATTATCGTAATGAGAAGCCTTTCCCATCGAGAGAGGGAGACAGCAAGGGGAAAAAAATGATATTGACCCTTTGGCACACAGACAGCATTAGTCTTACTCACCAAGCTCTCTTTCTCTGTCTAAGATAAAACAGTCAAACATACAATGCCCGTATGAAATTTGCACTAAGAAGAGGTGAATTCACGAGCAGTGTTCCACATATAAACGCGTATATTGACCTATGTAGTTGGTATATGGTAAACACAGACTTTCTCTCTCATACGTACACGAGAAGAGTCATGCTGTGGGCACTAGAATGCATGCAATGTAAGTAGCAATCGAAATAAAAATATTAGTACATTAAAATACACACAGACTTGCCCACACAGAAACAATTCAGTACAGTTAGACAACATACATTAAATTAAATGGCTCCTGATTTCTGCATGAAGTATTAGTATATTGAGTTGGACCACAGTCGGAAAGCAGAGACAGCAGACAAGTTCACATGATAACTGGGATAAACTAGCACATGGAATACTGAGTAGATGTGGTAGATACAGAGATAAATGTACTGTGAAGCAGCCTTTATAAATGTAAGCCTATAAGAAAACAGGATAAAAACAAAATGAACAAAAAATAATAAAAAAGTGGGATCCTGAGGACCAGTGTAAATGAGGGTTTCTAGGTTCTGGTGGAACAGACATGCACGCTCACTGTTTAGAGGTAATATAACTATAACATTTTTTTTTCTGATACGTACATTTGATGACCATAGCACTTGATAATCTCTAATAGCAGCTTGAATTCACCACCTCTCCTTGTATACTGGAAGATACCACTTATATTTTGTCACATAATTGGTTAACAAGAATTATATCCTACACAGGGAGAAACAAAAGTGCAACAGTCACAAATTCACAAATTCATTCTCATGCCTGCTCTGAGATAGTAATCAACGAAAAAGCTTTGGCAACCTTTGCCGTTCTGAAAGAGACTATTAAGGGTTATGGTCATCGGATTTCTCTTTCTTTGATCTACACTTTCTTACGTCAGATTTATCTAGAGATCTGTGCAGCGCTCCTGCTTGCTGTAATGGTCGAACTGGCTCTTCCAGTGCATCATGTAAGAGCTCCAGCGATGGAACTCCACTTTCCACTGTCGCTCAACATCGTCAATGTTGTCTGGGAAAGAAATATGACAATAAGTTGATGGGGAAAGATGATTTTAGAAAGAAAATAGGAACGTTTCTATACATTGAGCTGTAAAAATTAAGTAATCCATTAAACTACTCAGCAGTACCACATCCCTTTAAAGTTCCCACCCATTTAACAAAGCAGCTGCCAAAAGCCCCCACAGGAGAATTTATAATTTACGATTTTAAGTCAGTATAGACAGGCCTGTACAACCCTCCCTGCCCCCACCTAAAAGAGCAAGTGTTTAATTGCTTCATATTCTGGTTCACTTCCAGTGTAATAGTTGGCAAAGGACATTTGTTTAGACTCGGAGCACAAAAGATACATTTGCACAGACAAGGCATTTCCTTGAGAAATTGCAAATGGTTTATATTATAGCTATTACTGTATGTTCTTTGAACCTCTTTTGCCCACAGAAGGAAGCCAAAAAAATCTGATAATATGCCGCTTAATATACCCCTGAATATACAATAAATCTACACACATTCTCACTTTTAATTTCTGAAAATCATAATTGACTACAGTTTATTTCAGCCTTCAAAATTGCCCAAAGAAAGAAATGAGAGATAGAGGGAAATCAAGTAGATAAACAGAACCTAACACGTATTTTGTAAGATGATTTAATCTTACTTCTGTTATGTAGACTCCCTTTCCTAAACAACCATAAATTCCACTGACCTGTCCATAAAACACAAGCCTGCAGTTTCTCACCTTCAAACTAAATTCTACAAAAATGACCTGCAGTTCCTCTGTAGTTCCTCTGTTAATAAATATAAGAAAATCTATTTGCATGATAGTAGAATATACTGGTTGGTTTCATTACCTGTAATGTTAAGCAGGCGAGGCAGGAAGCGGTTCCACAGAGCACAAACCTGCGTTCTTAGACCCTTGTGCACCTTCAGCGGTTCTGTGTTCAAGCCCACATGCTTTTGGTCAGTAGCTGTATATTGAGGCCACCGTCTTCGGCTGTCCATAGTGCCATCGGTGTTAATGTTGGGATTACTTCATGTAGACAAAAAAAGAAAAACATGGAGTTAAAACATTCCATAACTAATAGATTTCAAAAAAAAAATTATATGACAAATCTTTCATGGGTTAGTTATTTCTCTTACCCAGTACGGGCAAAATTGGCCCAGTATCTCATCATTCGTCGACTGAGTTTCTCTTCTTCTGCTGTGTAATTGAGTCGTTTCTCTAATGGCAGGCCAAACACAAACTCAATCTCATAACCATGGATTACTCCCATCCACTCAGGCCAGGCCAAGTTTGAGGCTCGGTGGTCAAACAGGTACAGGTACACAGCACCTAAGGGCGAAGAGGGGCAGTTCAGATTGAGAAAACTGGGCCGTGAATTATTTCACATTAAAGATACGCTCTGTAAAGTTGTGTTTCGCTTAGACATCATACTGACACCTGTTTTCAAATTTATTAATGGCCGCCTCTTCACACCGGAGTGTTTTACACTATGTTTATTTTATACTAGGGCTGTCACTAACGTTCTATTATTCTGGTGATTAATCGAGTATTCAGATTTTACTTTTTTTTGTGGTAATAAAAATAGACCTAAGCAAACAATAGCCTTTAAAAAAGTTAAAATACATATATATATATATATTAGCAGTGAGGCTATTTAGTTCAAATAAAGTTTAAAAAGCAAGTAATCATATGTTTTTATTATACAAAAGTGTTAAAATTCATAATCTAATATCAACAATAGTTAATGTACATTACGCATTATAACAAATGCCTGCAGAGGGTGCCAACGGCCTGACGATTGTTTTTACACTTTACTGTGCAATCTAATCCTTGTTTGATATTGACTAAACAACATTTAATTAAAATGTCCACTTAATCTTTAATATTTGGCCATTTCTTTATAACAGAAATACTTCAGCCACTGTAATTTCTTGAATACGTGCACATCAAAACGTGTAAACTCAGAGCAAAGGTTTAAACCTTTATTTTGAAATCACGATGAACAGTTAGCATATTAAGAAAGATATTGATGTATTCCTCTGAGTTTGCTTAGGTTTATAAATTATTTACCTTACAAATGCTCAGGTTGTGTTCCCAGATGAACGTTGTAATAAACCCAAACTCACAACAAAATGCAGAGATTGAGTTTGAGATGCTCCACACATGTAAATAATAACAGTTTGTGTGGAGCAGCATTTATTATCAACAGAGCCACTCTGACAAGCATGTATGTAACCTACACGCATATGAATAATTGAATTGTAGCTTTGTGAATTCACAATAGCATTATGCTTTATTATGATTTTTTTATTGGGTCTAATATATCATGCAGCCTTGAAAAACCATCTAATAATGCATTTTGATTGAATGCCCACTTCCAGTATTTTGCTGTTACTCAACACGGGCAAAATGCAATCAAGGATTTTTTTAAAGTCAAGTACTCTAATTGAATTGAGGAATCGTAACGGCCCTATTCTTTACTATTATAATGAACTTACCATGTGAGTTGCCACTGTTGTAGTTTGTTGGTCCTGAGTTTCCCCAGCCTAGTGTCCCAGGAGCCGCAGCTCCTGGCTGAGAGTTGAGGCTAGTGTGCTGAGCGTATGACCTTGCAAAGTGCTGCAGAGGACAGATGACATTTTGATCTCCAACAATATCGTCCATTGCATCTCTATTCTTCTGGGGGTTGTTCTCATCCATCCAGTCAGTGTACTGAAGGATAACTGCCTCCAAGCCAATCTCATTAGCATGAGGAACACTCATCTTCACACCTTCAAGAAAGTCTTCTCGCGATATCAAGCTCTCATTGTCTTTACTGAATCCCGGTGCACCGTACAACAAGAAGTAAGATCCCTCATCTTGATTAACACCCAACAAGATCTGAGTGTACTTGAAGTTACCTGAATTAATCATGGCTTCTGGGGTGTCAGGAAGGAAAACACCATCTATGACAGGCACAAAAGAAAAGCGGAACAGGCTGCTATAGGGGAGAACTTGCCACTCCTGGTCAATTAGTTCCTGTGGATGTTTGTTCCTCAGACAGTCAACCAGCTCAGTGTCGTTACCCTCGCTGCAGCCGACAAGTTTGCCCAACAAGGTGGCCCTCCGACGGGCCTCGTCAAAGCTAACAGTTGCCCAGGGTGTATTAGGAACACCGCTCTGCATTATGACACGAGTGAAGAACGGGCGGCTGTCTGGTGACAGAACGTGCATGCCGACTGATGCTCCCCCAGCACTTTCTCCAAAAATGGTGACCTGTTTTGGATTACCGCCAAAGAAGTGGATGTTTTCTTGGACCCACTGGAGAGCCAATCTCTGGTCAAGGAGACCCACATTTCCTGGTGCTTCTGATGAGCCGTTGAGGGCGAGGAATCCAAAAGCTCCAACACGATAGTTCATAGACACAACCACTACCTTTTCGGAGTAAGCCAAGTAGCGTCCATCGTAGACATCAAGAGAGGAGGAGCCACTGTAGAAGCCGCCACCGTATATCCAGACCATGACTGTGAGGTTCTGGGGCCTAGGAGTAGGAGGTACCCACACATTAAGGTAAAGGCAGTCCTCGCTCATCATTCTGTTGGGGTTCCACATCTCGATACCTGGAAAGCCTGGGTAAGAGGTGTCTACGAACTGATAGCAGGCATTTGGATAGTCTCTAGCCTCGAAGACCCCATTCCAAGGCTTTTTGGGCTCTGCTTTCTTGAAACGCCTCTTCCCAAGAGGAGGTTCAGCATATGGGATGCCCAAGAAAGCGATTACATGACTCCGGTCTGGAACAGGCAAGCGTACGCCCTGCACACGGCCCAACCTTGTTGCTACTACCAGGTCGGATTCGCTCTGTGCAAGACAGCAGTGGAAGAGGAACATGAAGAGCACAGCAGGCAGAAAGAAAATGTCTGAGGTCTTCATGGTGACTTTTCTTTTGGTGGTTGGGAAACGACAGCAATCTCACTGTTCTGAGCCAAGCTCAGTATGACCTATAAATGAAAGACAAAACATGAAAAACCGAGGCAACAAAATAGATTTGTGATCTGTTAAGTTTAATTCATACGCATGTAGTAATTGACTTATCGGTAAGCCTCGCCCCCCTTAGTTACCTGTTGCTCACTCGGACAAACAAATGGAGTTACCAACTGTCTTACAATGACAGCTGTCAGTGTGAAAACCTTGTACCAAGATGTTTTTTAAACTTTGGACACAGAAGGACCACCTCTTGTTGAGGAGCATTCAAGTAGGACTCAAATATGTCATGGAGGGATATATAAAAGATTTTAAAAAGTATATGGTGGGTAAGAGGATTCATTTGGAAGCTATGGTTTTTAGATCGCAATGCAAGCGTTAGAAGCCTTATGTTACATTTACATTTAACCAGTTTAAGATACTGAAATGTAGACCTACACTGTAAGTGACGTGAGAACAGTTAGCTATTAAGGTTTGTACATTAGCATGGACTCACTAACTTTAACATTAGCTAGTTTTAGCCAGAGATACCTTGCTGAAGCACAAGATGACATTAACATGCTTTAAGATGAAAACTGTAACTTAATTAGAGTATGACAACCAGAAAATGAATTCCAAATTCAATTGCCTATCCTCTCAGGATACCTGGAATTGGTGTTACAACTAACCCAGGTACATCGTTTTACCATTTTTGTAGCATAAACATCATCAAACCGACAAAAGCTTTGGATCTTCCGCTGTTTCTCTATGGTGCTGAAACCTACAGATGTCTGAGTTGATACTCAGCTGCCACTGGCTCATCTGTATTCGAGGGGATGGGCTTACCGATAGGTCAATTGCATGCTCAGAACCTAGTGTGACTGCAAGAACGTTGACACGGATTTCAAGGCCAAACAGGATGCAACAGTTTTACCAACCAAAAAAGACTGATCCATAGAGAAACTCAGCTGTAGTTAAGTTAATGCTCACTTTCCAAATCCACAAACACACCTGTGAGGTGGATGTTTATGTTTTACATGTTGCCTGGTTGCTATGCTGACTGGATTAGTTCTGGGGGCACCGTTAGGGATAGGAGCGCATGAATTTGACTGCAGCTGTGTGAGTGTCTGTTTAAACAAGGCTATTTCTGTTTCCCCTGCCTCCTTGGCTGTGTGGGGTTCTATTTTTGAGGGTGTCACTTCTCTCTGTCAGCCCATCTGCCTCTCAGTCCATCCAACCCTTTATCTGCTATGTATATGCTACACAAAGCATCACTTAAGTGATCTTGGCAATCCAACCCTTATACAATTTGAAAGACAGTTTGCCCAAAAAATGACAATTCTGTCATCATTTGTATCACACAAGAAGATCATAAAAGAAGAAGTTCATAAATATAGTATTTTGTGTTTTAAAGAATGAAATACAGCCCCTCAAAGGATTATAAAGATATCTTAATAAGGAATTGGTGCCAAATGCATTAAACTAGACTGCTCATTACATAATCTATTGGTGGTTTCAGAGAAACCGATCTTAAAATAACAAGCAAGCTTATATTGGACTCAATAGTGAAAAGAGGCTTGTGGGACTGCAATGCAATTCATCAGTCACGGTGTCTCAATGGATTTATTAATATCTTAAAAGACAGCTGCATGCCGGAAACGGGGGGCAAGGGTAGCTATAAGCGGGGATCGGGCATAGGCAGAGGGGGAGAGGCAGGCCGGACTCAAATTAGATCCTGGAATCCATGTATGAAGTTCACTGGGGGTTTGCTTTCAGCTTGGGATTACACGTTGTTGTGCCCACCATCATGTCATTAAACACACCTCTTTCTCTCTCTGTCTAACTTTCCACAATGCTTTCCTATGAGATAGGATGAGGACAGGATAGCCTGTCTTTTTCAATTTAATGAGAAGGCTATTTGTCCTTTTCTCATTCTTTGCATTTGTCACAATCATTGCCAGTAAACCTTAATCTATCTCAGGTTGAACTCTGTTGCCATGGAAATTAAGAGCCTGCACTACCCATTGCATCCTCTCTTACTTAATTTCACCATTTTTTCCATCTCTAAGACTGTTGCTTACTTTTTGTGTGTAATACGGGGAGAATAAACCCTTTACAATTGCAGAAAAGCCTAGAATATAATAAACATGATTACTTTAAATATCTAAATTAGTCAGATTTTCCATCTACCAAAGATTTCGATGGAATTAATACTACCAGCAAACCTAAATGACGTTTTATTCATGCTGTCATATCTTAGTACCTACAGCGTGACACGACCAACAGGCCAAAACATTTCAAAACTGACAGTTTGATGAGCGCCACTGAGATCGATGGAATTTTCCGTTTCGTGGCCTGTCCGTCTAATATTTCATGAGAGAGAGCTCCGTAGCGAACACGTGCCAACACATACACACTTGTGCTCGAGCTGTCCAGAAGCCAACTGTAGAGACGCTATTATTACAATTACAACCACAATATTTTAAGCTTTCAAACAATCCCCCAGCTGATGAGGTAGTGTGCATGATACAATAGAATGTTAACGTTAATTGCCTTCTCTGAGGCAGTTGTACGACTATAATTAACTTTTCCCAGTGGAGCACAGCTTCTGAAGTCTAAAAGCTTATCATAACTGCATCAACATCTGAGTCAGAAGTCTCTACGTAATTGTGAGACCAAGTGGGTCATTCTTGTTATGCGGTATATTTTGAGCTCTCTAACTTAAATCAATATGCCTGTGTTGTAATGCAGGCATATCAGACAGACTTTCAGAAAAATGCTCTGGTCAAGTTAAGAAAACCCTCAGTAGTGTAACTTAACTTAAGAGGTTTGTTTGTGAGTGCAGGCACTTAAATTTTGATTAAATGTAGCTTAAATATTTACACAATGGCAAGAAAATTAACCAGAGGATGGACATAAAATGATACAGTGAAGCCATTTCTCAGTAAAGGGCTTAATTTGGATGTTTTTAACCCTTTTTTTTTAGGAAAATGTGACATTGGTTCATCAATGTCACTGCCTGGAGGATGATGTCATTCCAGCTTGGCTTTTGATAGTTCAAGAGAAACAACAAAAGAAAGTGAGGACATACAGAGAAAAAGAGATTCCCAAAAAACAATGTTTTGTTAGAAACATTTTATTAGTAATATTTTGAATAACCTGACAGTGTAAAAGATGAAAAAACTGCAAAAAGAGATTCAGTTATTTAAAATACATCCATATGTTTGCATGATTGTGATACTGGGTTAAAAGAAAACCAATGTCTTACATGTTTACTATTCGGGAGTGTAGATATGATGGAGACATGGCAATGCACAGCATATCAGGAACGACCCAGTGCGTTAAAATACGTGTAAACAAGACACAAATACCCATAACAAACAATACAATGAACCAATTAATCTAGTTTAGATTTGAAAACTATGAGTGGACATGTTATACTTCAAATTACCTTTGCTTTGCGGTGACCATAAATAAGCAGATATCACAGACGCACGTAATTTAAAGCAGGCTTTAAAAGCAAACCAGCGACCGACTGGCGCTCTAATGAAGTGGTTGAAAACCAAAGGAGACGGGAAGGTTACAAGTAGACAGGTGCTGAAGGTAAACAAGACTTAATTTTAGGGAACCAGGGCCTCCGAGTGCGCTTGCGCCAGTGTATTTCTCCAGCACGTCTAATTACATCCATTTTTTAGCGCCACAAAAATGACCATTAAAGGCGCAAGCATCGAATACTCTCAATGTTATTCGTTTTTCTGCCTTGTTTACAATGTACGTAATTGTAGCATTAACGTCCTTATTTAGCGGACTATAAAATAAAAATAAATAAAGGCAGTGATTCATATTACAATTATGCAACCATAATCGGTTTGGCCTGTAAAATGACATAAAACTGCAATAATCAAAGCCGTTAATGTTTATTATATAGCTTACTCCTAATTAAAAGCGCACGAGACATCTCAGTATTCATTACTGTATAACAACATCAACGACAACATGCTATATATAAACCATAATATAATAAATACAGTAAGCTGCCTTCATCGTTTGTATTTGCAACATGAAACGAAATGTAAATATGCCCCGAGTAGATGCGCTCCCACACTGACGGCAAATTCACGCATTCTGATCGCATCATCTGTATATGTTATTATTTTTACACAGTGTTGCCTGTTGTACCAGTCAGCTGAACAGCATATGAAGTGCCCAAGTAAAACCTGACAGAAGCCGCAAAGATGCCTAAATTGTACCTGGCGATTCCCGTTCCCAAGCCGGCTTTGCTTCAGCGCCTCTCCCCCGGGCTCTTCCCCTCCTCTGCCTGTCCTTGAATGAAGAAAGCCAGATTTGTTGCCGTGCCGTAGGGCGATAAGCAAAAGCAGGACAACTGGGCTGGGGGTAGCGTGAAGGGAGTGAATTATAGTCTCGCCTGTCTGATTTTAACGCTGGATCAAGCCTCTGACGGAACTAGGAGAAGAGTCGTACTGCACTGCTGTGTCGGTAGGGGGAGACTCCTTATAATAAGCATAATCGACTAAGAAAAAAAAACCAAACAAACAAACTGTAGAGTTCTCGCGAGACGACGAACCACTGTTGTCCGTTCTCAACCACCCAGTTCTAAAGTGCCTATGTAGGGTGCGTCGTTTGTACAGTCGTCAGCATTAAGTGCACTTGTCAGGACTACTGTATTTCTTGTTTTGTAGCACAGTTTGAATGAACGCAGACTGTGCAATGCAAAACACATTATGTATTTTGAATATTTAACATTAGATTTTTTTTCACTCTGAAATACACTATATATTTTTAAATACACTAAAGGTTATGAGTAGAACTATACGTTTCTGTTTCAACAGGACTGTCTCTCTCTTTCTCTCTTACTGTATTATGGGCCATTCTACAGAATTGATGCAAACTGCTGTCCCACAACCAAAAAAATTAAAAAGCATTTAAGTATTCAAATCTTAGATGTTTACTAAGATCATTTTATTATCTATTGAAACCCACAATAATATTTAAAATATCAGTAAGCTTTATATATATAAAATCATAATCATTTATTGGGTAATTTCAATTTCATCAGATAAAAATGGTATTGAAATAACTGCTGTATTCTTTTCCTTATTCTTGTTTTTAAAAGTATCTTTTTGATTTTTTTAAAAAGCGAAGTTCAAAAAACTGATGTACTGTATTTAATATTTTCTTTGTAAATTATTTGTACAAAGAAATGTCCAGCATTTTTCATGTCACCACCGAAACAGCATATTTTTTTAAATCCATTGGACGAGACTGATTTTAACTGCACCTTATTTATGATCAGGAAATATTCATGTGCCCCTTTCTCTCATAGCTACATGGTGAGTAGATGGGCCCCATTATTTTGAGGTAAATGTGTACCACAGAACTGTGCTAGGTAACCATGTACTGATTAGCATTTTGTTTAAAAGTATCTAAATTGGTCACTACTGAAACATTTTGTGGTGTTTCGATAATGTTACTAGCTTTGTTTTTTGGGTGTTATCCCATAATATTGTCACTACTGAAGCAGTCATGACCGAAAATGTCATCATTGTTTCAGTAGTGACAAAAGGGAACATGTAATGCTTTATTTGGGGAAAATGAATTTTAGTACAGTTATGCAATTTTTTTTTAGTGTGTTTGGTAGTGTTTTAGTATACAAGTTAAAATTCTGTAATGTGATGTGCACTGTAAAAAAAAATCCGTAAAATTTACGGTAAAAAACTGGCAGCTGTGGTTGCCAGAATTTTACCGTAAAAATTACGGTAGCAATGTTTTACATTTTAAGGTTTTCACTTAAATTTACAGGTAAATACCGTAATTTCGTACTAAAAACCGTAACTCATATAATGGTAATGTACCAACTTTTTGAAGCACTGAAATCTGTTTTGTACCGTTGTAATACAATGATAACCACCAAAAGCAGGTGGTGATGACAACATCACATGATGAACCAAAGTCCATCACACGGAGGTTTTAAATAATAGCATATATAGAAGGTGCACAGTGTCATTCACACAAACACTAAACACCATCATGGTAACACACATAAAACTGAAATAATGCAAAAAACATTAATTTAACAACATTAGATGTAACATACAACCCTAATGTACAAAACTGCCAAGAAAAAAATTAAGATGAAGTTATTTCAACAACAAAAAAACATCAAATAAAAAAATGAAATTCAGGGAATTCTGGGAATGTCAATTTACTGGTTATTCACTGTAAATTTTACGTTCTTTTTCACTTCCAAAAACGGTATACTACCGTAAAATTAAATGCAATGTCCAACACAGTTTTTCACCGTATATAGAAGGGGAACTTACCGTTAACCATTTCACAGGTTTTTACTGTAGCATTTTTACTGTTTTTTACCGTTAAATTCACTGTCATTTTTTACAGTGTGGTCACTACCAAAGCATTACTGTCACTACTTAAAATGTGCAGGCACGACCAAAACATGGGATGTTTTGTCAAAAATAAAGTATACTGAATTATCAACTAAGATGTTATGATAGTTTTTGGTTCAATGTACATTCAAACGAATTAATCCTAAACTTTGAAATCAGTATGATCAACTTTTTGCTTTTCACAAAAAAAACAAAACAAAAAAAACATCCAAAATACAACAAATCTCATAAATCACACTTGAAATATTGGTAAAAATACAATTGTTATTGACTTACCTCTGATTTTATTTTATAAAATAGCAAAAGAGAAAAAAAAACTATATATATATTTTCCTCCAGATAAGATATCACTTTTACTGGTTCAAATAAGTGCTGATCCAGTCTTCCTCAGGTTATTGTCCTTGATGCCACTAGCTTTTCACACAGTTTGCTTAGAGCATGGAAGGGAATAGCAACAAAAAGTATCTACATCTTAATTACGCGAGCCTCCCCTGAAAAAGAAGTTGTGTAAACGTGTTTACTTGTTCACCATCGTTTCTATTGCTACAATATTATGATATAGGAGGCAGAGGAATATTTGTCATCTATTATCATCAACCTAGTATTGCTGGTGCTGGTAAAGATGGAAATGGCTATGATTACACTCAACACAACTTTAACTCTACACAGTTATAATCCACATTCCTTTATTTCTCCTCCCTTGCATTTCTAATCCAAACACAATCTGCTCACACAGAGCTCAGCAGAAAGCATTGCAAATATCAACAGAATTGAACAGAATCGAAATTTGTACATGTCCCTTGCTTGTATGTTTACTGAACATTTTGATGAATTAGATTTCCCTGCCTACTGCTGAACTAAGAGAGGAGAACACTTACAAATCATAAATTAGCTTTGAGTTTATCTGCCTGTGGAGCTAAGTACTGCTTGCAACATGTTTGGTATAGTTCTGTAAACATACGTTCTAGTCAACATATATAAAGTCAACAGGTCAACCTCAGCAGAGGCCTGTGTGGTGTTAAACCGTATAAGACATCATCACTCAATTAGTACATTCCTGTCAACCAAAATGTTTTATTTTACTGTTGAATAAAAACATGGTAAATGAGTAGCCATGTGCTATTGCTGTTAGTGTACTTTCCCCTCTGAGCACATACTAGTTTTTAAATGTTGAATTAAAGTGCACCATTTTAAATGCTAATACAGTGTAAATCCATCTTCCTCTCTGTTGGTTCTGCATTCTGTGATTCCTGCCAAATCAGCACCAGCCATGGCATCCATGTATTTCCAAGCCAAGTACAGAGTGAAAAAAAAGAAACTGCAGACAGAAAAACGCAGAGATGGTGGATAGGGAAAA
The DNA here is from genome assembly GCF_049309525.1 of Garra rufa. Lineage (NCBI taxonomy): Eukaryota > Metazoa > Chordata > Actinopteri > Cypriniformes > Cyprinidae > Garra > Garra rufa. The sequence goes on along the minus strand of NC_133363.1, from coordinate 46,598,057 downwards.
AAAAGAGCCCTGTCAGAGCAATCAATAAGGGCAGTTAAAAGCATCTGTTTGCTGAGCTCAACCTATTATCTAATTGCTGGCCTGCCGGTGATTGCATGGACACATTAATCTCTCTCTCCCTCTCTCATTCCCTCCCTTGCTGTACCCCTAATAATTCTGGACTCATACTTCACTGCTTTAAGTTTCAGCAATTTAAAGACAAAATGCTGATTATGCTTGCAGAGATACTCAAAAGTTACACCATTAGTTACTAGTTAAGCCATTAGCTGGAAGACATAAAAATTATGTAAAAAAGATGTACAAATTGTGCAGAAATGCATGCACTGATTCAATCATGAATGAGATTAATAATGAAAACTGAAAAAAATAATAAGTAATACCAGATTCTTAGTTGTGCTCCAGGTAGAATAAAAATTTGACATACTAACACAGAGAGCTGATATGCAAAATTGTTTGAGTTTTTACTAATATTTGTGACCCTGGAGCACAAAACCAGTCTTAAATAGCACGGGTATATTTGTAGCAATAGCCGCAAATATACTGTATGGGTCAAAATTATCGATCGTGCCCCAGTAAAAATCTGCTGTGCCACAGTAAAATCTCAAATTTGAGTTATAATTTACTTTCATAATCCTGAAATAAAGACATTAAACTATATGCAACAACTAAATTAACGCTTCTAAAAGCAACGCAGTTCAACCAAAGACTATGCACGCAGATATCCACGACGTTAACTGTGTTTTAAATGCAACTGGCTTTTTAAAAAAAGAAAAGTGATATCAGTAATGGGCCCGTGCCCCAGTAGAGTTTATGGTCTAGCAACTCCCCTGCTCTGGACCCACTCATATTTTTGTCAGCAGCAGTGTTTTGTGAGTGACAACTTGCAAGCTGCTCTAGAGCTCCTCCTGGTGGGAAGCCCTCTTGGTCTTGGTGAGTTGATGACTCCTAACTTTAAATAAAATGTCAAAGCAACTTGAACCTGAAACAGATTGGTATGTGAACATTAAGGCCATGTATAAAGTTTGAGGCACATCACACACAGAAGGGAAAAAAGTGACAAACAAAATGTGTATCAACCAGTATCAGAATTTAAGTCATCCATTAAGGGGCATTTGATTTTGGATTCAATTGCATAGAATTGATTGCCAGAGCAATTTTTTACATTGGTAAGAGCATGTTTTTATAATTACTTCAAACGGTTACCAATAACAACAAACTGTGTCGAATTGTATGTAAATTATAAGCCTACATTTAAAAATCAGTAAATCTCACAGCAAAATCTCCGGTGTTGAAATCGCAGTGTTAAAGGCTTTTGGAGTAAAGTGTTAAAGTTGTGGTGTTGAATTTGGGGGGGGGGATTAACACTGGCTAGTGTAAACAGCACCCTCTGGCGGGTGTTAATACGGAGAGTTAACTTTTTTAACACTGTTGAGTGTTATTAGTAACATCCGGGACATTTGCTCGCTGTTCGCGGCTCACCCATCTGAAATATTTTTCACAGACATTTTCCTTGCTCGGGATGCGGAGCATATGAGGACGGAAAACAGCGAAATGAATTGATACATCTCACTCACAAAATGTGTTTTTGTAACATCATATCGTTTCATAACGATATTTAGTTGCTGTATGCGCCTAAACTTTTCTCAAAGGCATTTTCTTCCACTCGCAATGCGGAACAGACGAGGATGCTTCTTTTTAAAATGGAAACAACGAGAGTTAAGTGTTTATCTCATTTATAACATTTATTTTATAACATCATACAGGCCCGTAGCCAGCCCAGCAGAAGGGGGCTGCATTATTTAGGTCAACCGGAACCAGGGACACTTCCTATAACACCTGATGTACTCGTTGCATCAGAAGAAGAATGGCATCTACGCTAATATTAGTATCTTTCCTTCTTATTCCGAGGTCACCGTAGCCACCTGTATCCAGATCAGACGGTCACTGCAGTCTCCCGAATCTTCTAATTGAGTTTGTGTTTGTAGGATTTAAATAAAAAACTTGGCTTGAGCCAAAACATCAGGGGGTAATGGTGTTGGTTGAGGGCCCACAGCATGGTCATGTAAGATTTCGAGAGACAATGGTGGGTGAATGTGCATCCCTCTAGGGGGGTCCGGGGGCATGCCCCCCTGGAGAAAATTTTATACACTTTAAAGGTAAATCCATTAATTTGGTGCATTTTGAGAGTTCAAAAATGAGAGCTACAACTATGTTCACTGTGCAAATTGAACAAGAAAAATAAAAAAGTTGATGACAATCTAAAAAGGGTCCAGAACTGCCTCTAGTCAGAAAGTACCGTGCTCTTCCTTGACCCATGCTATAGCCCTGCACTGAGTTTTCTGGGCCCCAGGATTTTTTAAATCAAAATTAAGGCTTTTTGTTTCCTTTTTTAAGACCTGCAGAAATAGAATTAATATTGAATGAGCGGGATAAAGCAATGTCTAGTAAAATATTAAACCTCTATCATGATTTACAGCTCAGATAATATTCATAAAAAACAATAACATCTGTAAAAATGTAACAAAGCTCATTTTTATGGTGAAATGTAATTATTCTGACTGTTTGAGTTATTAAAATGAACCCTTGCTAGTAGCAAACATGATAATAACCAGTAAAAACACACACATAGGCCTATAGCACCTTAACACCATGGTATAAAAATTAACTTGCCCACATATTTTCTATGTATTTGTATAAAGAACAGTGGTCTAAATAAATTTTGTATAAATGCACAAATGCTATAGATACTATACTTATATTACATTACTTCTTTACAGTTAATACATGTCTACATTAATATAATATTCCGCAGTTCTACCGCAATACCATGGTGCAGTTAGTGTAAAATAAAAAGGCTACATGGTAAATGATTCTGACTGTATCGTCGCGCACAGTGTTTCTCCTGTTTGTCAGCACTGTTTCGCCTGTTTAAGTCTCAAAGTCATTTGTGTTCTTTTAATAAATTCAAGCGCTTCATTGTGGATCTTACAGCGCTGTTTAGTGCTCGCTAGTAAACGCGTCTGCTTTAGTGAATTTGCGCTCCGCTGCTGTGATCTGAGCGGATACAGTATAAACGGTCCGTGTGGCATGCTTTAACTGACTATCGAATTTAATCCATAATGCGATTCTTGTCTTTCCTTGCCCAAATTTATGACATCTTTAATAATTAAAGCTTTTACACTAATTCAATGTCGTTATTTAAAAGAACACTTGTTTATAAAAAAAAAAATGTATTTAAATTATGGACCTTTAACATGCTCTTTCAAATAAATAAGTTTAATTAAAACAATTAGGTAGACATTTTAAGATTTTAACATTTCATAGAAATGGCTGATTAAGCTAAAATGGGCCACAATTTTCAGCAAAAATAGGCTACACACACACACACACACACACACACACACACACACACACACACACACACACACACACACACACACACACAGACACACTGACAGAAATTAAAGGTTAAAATAGGTTTATAGGTCTAGATATGTATCCATAGACTACAACATTTTAAAAGTCTTTAAAAATGCTTTGCAGACAGTATGGCAACAAGCAAAAAAAAAAAAAAAAGGAAAAAGACAAGAAGAGAGAAGAGAAAGGGAAATAAAGGAAGATGTCAGTAAAATGGGCTGCACACACACACACACACACACACACACACACACACACACACACAGAAATAGTAAAAATGAAAATAGGTTTATAGGCCTAAATATGTATCCATACAAAATCTTTTTTTTTTTTTAAATACAAGCATGCACACAAAAGACATCATGCACAGAAACACACACCTATACAACATGATCAGTTCATTTTTAATTGCACTAATTAAATATTCATTTAACTTCCTATTTCAAGTCAAGTCAAGATTATTTATACAGCGCTTTTTACAATACAAGTTGTGTCAAAGCAACCTTACAGTATTAAAATAATAAAGTAAAATGTCAGTAATAATGCAAGAGTTCCATATTGCAACAAAGTCAAATTGGAGAGGACTCATCTGGTTTTCGCTGTCTTGTGTCGATGGCCGTCTAGGTGATGAGGTCTTCACTGATGATCTGTCTCTGGGGCTCATCTAGTTGATGTGGTCTCTGCTGACATTCAGGGCTGTATGAGGATATCTCTGGGTGCTGATGGGCACGGACTAGATCCGGGAGACTGCAGTGACCGTCTGATCTGGATACAGGTGGCTACGGTGACCTCGGAATAAGAAGGAAAGATACTAATATTAGCGTAGATGCCATTCTTCTTCTGATGCAACGAGTACATCAGGTGTTATAGGAAGTGTCCCTGGTTCCGGTTGACCTAAATAATGCAGCCTAACAATCCTTTAACGGATTGGGATTATGAAATGTATTAAGTGTAGGCCAGGTTAATGAGATGGGTCTTTAATCTAGATTTAAACTGACAGAGTGTGTCTGCCTCCCGAACAGTGTTAGGTAGATTGTTCCAGAGTTTGGGCGCTAAATGTGAAAAAGATCTGCCGCCCGCAGTTGATTTTGAAATTCTAGGTACTATCAAATTGCCGGAATTTTGAGAACGCAGCGGACGTGAGGGACTATAATATGATAAGAGCTCGCTCAAGTACTGAGGAGCTAAACCATTCAGGGCTTTATAAGTTATTAGCAAGATTTTAAAATCTATATGATGTTTAATAGGGAGCCAATGCAGCGTTGACAGAACCGGGCTAATATGGTCATACTTTCTGGTTCTAGTAAGAACTCTAGCTGCTGCATTTTGGACCAGCTGGAGTTTGTTTATTAAGCGTGCAGAACAACCACCCAATAAAGCATTACAATAATCTATCCTTGAAGTCATGAACGCATGGATTAACGTTTCTGCATTTGACATCGTGAGCATAGGTCGTAATTTCGATATATTTTTTAGATGAAAAAATGCGGTTTTGCAAATGTTAGAAATGTGGCTTTCGAAGGAAAGATTGCTATCGAATAGCACACCTAGGTTCCTGACTGATGACGAACAATTGACAGAGCAGTCATTGAGTAATAGACTGTGTTTTAGGTTATTACACGAGGAGATTTTAGGTCCAATAATTAACACCTCTGTTTTTTCAGAATTTAGCAGTAAAAAATTTCTTGCCATCCAATGTTTTATTTCAACTATGCATTCTGTTAGTTTTTCAAATTGGTATGTTTCACCAGGCCGTGAAGAAATATAGAGCTGCGTATCATCAGCATAACAGTGAAAGCTAACACCATGTTTCCTGATGATATCTCCCAAGGGTAACATATAAAGTGTAAAAAGTACTGAGCCTTGAGGTACTCCATACTGCACTTGTGATTGATATGATACCTCGTCATTCACTGCTACGAATTGATGCCGGTCAGATAAGTACGATTCGAACCAAGCCAGTGCACTACCACTAATGCCAAAATAATTTTCAAGTCTATTTAAAAGAATATTGTGGTAAATAGTATCAAACTGAAATACTGAAATTTACTGAAATACATTTATGGTGTTCTTACTATGGCACAATAAATACAATAGTGTCAATTTACTCGTAAAAATAAAACGATTTAAGCCGGAATTACCTGTTGTTCTCTTTTTATATCAGCCTATTTTAACTGAACAGATGGCCGTGGCTCAAGAAGGGCCCGGTTCTTGTTTTCGTGCGAACTCTCGTCTGAATATGCCCGTCAGAATTTTGAATAGCCCCAGGTTATTAGGCTACATTTAATCTATTACATAATCACTAAGATTGTGATGTGGTGTTTATTTAATTTTTAATATAAGTGTGAAGTATGGACAGTTCTGATTATGCATTTTGAGTTGTTAATGCTGAGCGCATGGTGTTGTCCAGGTCTGAAGTCTTTCACCTTTGCATGTAAAGGGTTTTTGTCGTTGTCTTGTCCAGAGCCCTGCAGGGGCCTCAAATACACTGTAAAAAGTTTGCTGTAAATTTTACAGTAACTTACTGGCAGCTGGATGCCAGTAAGTTACTGTAAAAATGTTTACAGTATTATTACTGTAAGTGCATTTACAGTACTAAAAGGTATTTACTGTAATTTCATTTACAGTATTTTTACTGTAATTTCATTTACAGTGTTTTTACTGTATCTTCAATTACAGTATTTTTACTGTATTTTCAATTACAGTATCAGTACTATAGAGTTTATTTTCATTTATTTTAAAAAAATTTTACCTGTAAAAACAATCCAATTAACCTACAGCACTGTAATTCAAGATTTTTACCACCCCAACCCCATAAAAATCACAATAACTCATAAGCATTAGTTCTGATAATATTCTTTTTAATTGTTGAACATTTTCTTTTTAAAAGTACAGAGACTTTGTATCATGGCAAACATACACATACTGAAAAGCAAAAATAAGTAAGTACACTACCAGTCATAAGTTTTTGAACACTAAGATTTTTTTAAAGAATTCTCTTCTGCTTACCAAGCCTGCATTAATTTGATCCAAATTTAATTTATTCCTTTGATCAAAGCTGAATTTTCAGCATCATTACTCGTCTTCAGTATCACATGATCCTTCAGAAATCATTCTAGTATGCTGATAAACATTTTATTTAATTTTTTGATTTTTCAGGATTCTTTGATGAATAGAAAGATATTATTTAGCAAGGATGATTTAAATTGATCAAAAGTGATAATAAAGACATTCATAATGTTACAAACTATTTCTGTTTCAGATAAATGCTGTTTATCTGAACTTTCTATTCATCAAAGAAACCTGAAAAAATGTACTCCACTGTTTTTAGCATTACAATAATTTCAGCAACATCATAATAATAGTTTTTGAGCAGAAAATCAAATTATTAGAATGATTTCTGAAGGATTATGTGACTGCAGTAATGATGCTAAAAATTAAGCTTTGATCACAGCAATAAATTACATTTTAAAATATATTCAAAAAGAAAACAGTTATTTTAAATAATAAAAATGGTTCAAAAGTGTATTGTTTTTGCTGTACTTTGAAGAGAAGAAGAGACCTTCTTTAAAAACATTTAAAATCTTACTGTTCAAAAGCTTTGTCTGGTAGTGTAAATAAAATAAAATCATACAGTAAAAATGTGTTTGTGTTGTGTTAAATTTTAGTAGTTTTGAGTCAAAGTTGACAAGCTCTCTGATGAGAAATGGCAGAATGGGATTCAGGCTGATGCTTGCTGTTTGCACCCTCTTTCCAGAAGTCCATCTGATCTGTGACTGTCAATGCATTTGCTGCCACAAAGGTTGACTGTCTGAACGAACCTGCAAGCACAAGAAAAACAGTGTTTAAAGAATTTGCCTCAACTGTCAAACTTGGTGCTGTATGCATTTAAAAAAAAAATTATATACTACATACGAACGCAGTAGTAAGAAAAAAAACTGAAGAAACTTTTTCTTGAAATTTTTTATAAAGAATTTTGGGTCAGTAAGTCACTGATTCTAGGTGTTTAAAAAAGGTAAATTCATTCAGTAATGAAACACTGCTGTGTGCAGAGATGCACAACATGGCTTTGTTAAGAACCGTTTTTACTAAATGGAGCAAAAAGACAATATTTTCTTCTTGATTTAAATCACTTAATATTACATTCTTGTTTATTGAATTTTGTTGCCCTGACACTTAGTAAAGTCTGCCACAGACCATGCTAAATGCTAACCAATCTGTTCATATAAACATTCTAAACAGGTGTGTGTTTCCTAGAAAGTCTGTGCATATAATAGGCCTACTATGATTAAAAATCTATATTTGTTGCTTTACAGCAGTGTTTCTCAACGGGGGCGGTACCGCCCCCCAGGGGGCGTTGGGAGAGCATCGGGGGGCGCTGAAGGCAATAATTTTGAAAGGGGGGCGCTGAGGTGGTTTTGGGGGGCGTTTGGTTAAGACGAGTTTAAACCGAATATGTTTGAGCTGAAACTTGCAGAAGAAAACGGTCTGCCACATCCTAATGCCATTTCTACACTGGATGCATCAAAGCGCACTTTCTATATCTATTTGTCAACTTGTCTGCAGCATAAGCGCGCGGAATGCGTTTACTGTAGCGCACGAGCTCAGTTACTGAATGACAGATTATAACGGGATCTATGTGCTTTAACGCAATTTGTTGCGCCGTTCGCGGCCAGTGTAGCAGTGTTAAAGGCATTGCACACTGAGTCTGAAAATTGTGCGTTTTTTTCGTATTCATAATCCTAAAAATTCGTCACACAGAAAGTCCGATGGGTATTAATTCATCCGTTGTGAAAAAACGCAAAACAACACGAAATAGAACGATGTTGTTGTCCGCTCTCTTCTTAAAAAGAGAAACCGATACAGAGGAATGAGGGAATACTTTTAAGGCGCACCTCCTTATTAATAAACTGCGGGATTATCCCGGGTGATTCAAAGTTTATTTCAGGATGTCAGTAATCTTTAATGCTTTGCTAGCATTACTGGAGCCACATATTAAAGAAGACCACTAATTTATTTGGGAACTCAGCGTACAATGACCTTTACAGTGCTTTGTGCTGCGGGACAAGGGGAATGAATTTAACAGACGCAATTCTGGACTTTGGCGTTCGCTTGTACGGTGGCTCTGAACTGTCAAAACACCTCTCAAAATGCTTGCTACAGATGCGAAAAAAAACAAAAAAATCAAACCCGATCCGAATTTTTTTTTTTTTATGATGGACGAAAATTAAGGAGGCAGTGTGCAAGTGTGATTAACATTACGTGAGGTATTTATTTTTGAACGTGCGAAAAATTCGGACGAAATATTCGGACTCAGTGTGACTCATATTTGAAATAAAATTATGTATGGGTTAATGTGGGCTGTGTTATGGGTTATAGATAGGTTACATGCTTTTAAAATAAGCCTATATATTATAAATAAAATATACACTACTATTAAAAAAGGCAAATACGATTTTTTTAATGGATGAATAAAAAAGGTTGCATTTATTTGTTTAAAAAAATACCATTAAAAAAAGCTTTTTAATTGAATATATTTTAAAAAGTGTTTTCCTCTTATGCTAAGCTTCATTACTCTAGCTTTCAGTGTCACATGATCTTTCAGAAATCATGCTGAATGCCATAAAATCAAGAATAGGTCATTTGTTCTCTTTAACATTTATTTAATTGACTGAAGTACAAAGAAACAAATTCCAATGTTTACACTGGCCAACATATTTTTGTTAATATAAACAAATTTTGAGCCACGATCTAGCTTTGCTTGCAAAGACTGAGAACCTCCTTTTATACCCAAAGATGATCCCCTCACCTATTACCAATTCACCTGGTTCCTGTCAACTGTTTCAAAACAGTTTAGCTTATTCTATAAGCTTTTCACTTTTATTTTTCTTCTGTCCTAATTGTTTTGGAGTGTGTTGCACTTTTGTTTCTTAAAAAAAAAATGTTTATATTTAATAAAATACATGTTAGTTGGTCAGTGAAAACTTTGGAAATCTTTTCTTTGTAATGTTGTCAATTAAATAAAAGTTAAATAGAATTAACAAATCATAGATTTTATCATTTTACAAAACATCCCAACTTTCAGTGTTGTACTTAGTTTTCTTTAAGGTATTTGTAAGCAAACTTTGAAATATTCTAAAAATTGTGAAATATAGTAAAGTAGAGTTTACATTTCTTCCATTTGCATTTGTAAATGTGGTATTACCCACAAAATTAACCATGTCTACTATCTCATTTCAATAATTCAATAAATTCTCAAAAAGGAGGGTATTTTCCAAGGGATAATTTTTTTTTTTTTTTACTGAAAGCTAATTGAAAATATCCTAACATATCACAACAGTAAAAAGGGAGTTCAAGAGTTCCAGAAATGGAAGAACAAACTAAAATCACTTATGTAAAAATGTCCTTTTGGATGTTCTAAACAGGAATTTTTATTTAGTCTTTTTAAATTTGGGGCAATAAAGTATATCAGCATCACCAACACTGAAGCTGTAGCAAAGAAAATCAACAATTTGCTTAAAAACTCTGTAAATGAATGTTATTACTGTTTTATATATGATTTACTGTAAAAAAGTACATCACTGTCTTTTTTTGATCAATTCAATGCATCCTTGAATTAAGTAAAAATTGTGATGACCCCATACATTTGAATTACTATAAATACAATAACAGTCCTTATTATAAACACAAAATACTAATAATAATCAACTTTAATATTTAGTGAGGACAATTAGACTATGATTTATTTGATGGGGGGCGGTGAGGGACCTGAATAATGGGTAGGGGGGCGGTGGCCCAAAAAAGGTTGAGAACCACTGCTTTACAGTAACAATAATCTAAATTGACAGACAGTAAGATTGCTATTATGAATTTAAAGGTTACAGTAAGTTAAAGATACCTGAAGCAGCTGCATTTTGCTGTTTAAATGCTGGTTTAATAGAAATAATTTTAATGCGCATGCAAACTCAATCTTGATGGTAATAAAAAAACATTCCCAGGAAATAAATACCTTACAAATGTGTACTTTAAATACAATATAACTTGCTTAGGATAAAAGCATCTGAAAAATGCATGAATGTAAATGCAATGTAAAACAAAATATGTTTTAGATTACCTTATTCTGCATGTCTGTAAAATGGACAGCTGGCTGTATGATGATTCTGCCCTTGATGGTCAGCATCCAGTTAGTGCTTGGAGAAATCTCCTGTAACAGACAGTGTCACAACACCCTTTTAGTGTTACTATAGTTTATGATCAGAAAAGACAACTACTGTACAGTAATACAATTTACATTTTTAATAAAATAAACATTTATAATATTTATTAGCAAAACTTGCTATATTAATATATTGCTAGCCCGTTACTCTCTTTAAAATGTTAACCCGTTCTGTGAGTCAGTGGAGAACAGCAGCCTGAGCCTGTGGCTAATTTAGTAACGTTAACATTAGTTAAGTTGACGAAAGCAAAAGCTTAACGTTACCTGTTGTTTGCACCGCGACGACGGCAATCACCAGAAAAGACTCCAATACACCTCTGATGCAGACGACATGACCACGAGACCACAAACTTGAAAATAAAACACAAAAGATGCAGTTAACCGCGGTGTTTCAGCTTTACCTCAGTGTTTCATGTTAGCGCGCTGTTTATGTCACGTCTGTCACTGAATTTAGGGACCGTCTATAAAGTTACATACGACATTGATACACACATTTCTTACTTAAACATCATTTGAAGAGAATTACCTTGCCAGCTATAAAGAAGCAGCGTTGAAAAGATATTATGCTGCTCTGTGACTAACGTTGAGTTTGTCAACTTCGGCTTATGGACATTATTAGCTTACCAGTTCATGTTATCGTCGATACTATGGCAGTCATTCACAAGAAGAAGATCCAAAATACACCTCCGACGTTACAGACGACATCCAGACCAGAAACTTGAAAATAACAAGCAAAAGAAGGGCTTGAAAATACTATTTAAAATCTCCACAGAAAAAGCGGTGTTGCTTAACGCACTTTACGTTACCTCAGTAACTTATTTCACCTCAGTTCGCCGTTAAGCTTGAGTAACGTTAAGGGCTCGTCAGACGAGCTAACTTGCATTAAAGGGCAGCACAATATACAAACGCGTTTCTCGGTTTCACTAAAGTTTATTTCGACTAATATATGTCACCTTAAGTTACTCACCAGTCCATGTTTTCACCGTTATGGCGGCGCCCCGGCCGTCAGTCAGAAAAAAAGGCTACCGACATGCAAAACACGATGAATATTGTTAGTTTGCTGTTAACAAGTGAAAACATCTTAAAATTGTTCAGTTTTTCATAAAACAGAAATAATATACTAACCTTTTTGTCAAGTTATTGGTGCAACATTTCTCCTTTTGTCCTCCTTTTTACCGCCACTTCCTCTCAGCAGGAGAGAAAAAAAATCGCCCTTGCCATTGGTCAATTTTTCGCGGGCAAGTTCACTACTGTAAATTTACAGTAGTTTACTGTAAACGGATTTACAGTAGTGGATAATTACAGTAGTGATCATATATTTTCCCATAATCCTTTGCAGTTTACAGTAAAATACTGTATATACATTTTACAGTATCTTACTGTAGATATTACAGTAAAATACTGTTCAAATTACAAAAATCGGTTACAGTGTAGCTATAGGCCCTAGTCGGGCCCTTATCCGACATCTTATCAGAATTCTTGGTACTGTAGGATTACAAATTTTAGAATCTGTTCAAATTTATCAAAGATTAAACATAGGTTCCAATATAACAGCATGAACTGAAAAAGTTATGTATATTGTGAGTTCTAAGAGCAGACAAACCAGACCCTGAGACAGGAACCTTATGTCTTTAAGGAGTTCTTGAACATCTGGCAGGTTTCCCAGGTTAAATGTGTATTCTACAAATGTGCCTTTTGTTTAGCACCTTTGCATTTGAATGACACTTGTATTCTAAATAGATCAAGGCTGGGAAAATCCTACTAGGCTGATTCCTGTACTGCATTTGCATGCTTTGTTTAGATTGACTCCACCTCTATATATCCCTTCACCTTGGAAATGTATTTAAACTGTATTGTATCTGACATTAGTCAGACGACTTTTTGATGACTGCAGCGACGAACAGCTCGTATCTCAATAAAGAGAAACTTCTGCTTCAAGATATCCAAACGTCTCCTGGTCTCTGAGAAAAATTCACAACAGTACGAGCCCAGCCAGACTCCTACCCGAGCCCGTGTTTTTTCCCCCTTCTCCCAAAACGCCTCATAACACTGTTTCAGCTATTAAAATAGTTAAGTTTTTTATGTATTGGCAAAGTGTCCATACAATTTTTTTTTTTAAATACAAACATGCACACAAAAGGCAGCAATGCACAGAAACACACAGCTATACAACATGATCAGTTTATTTTAATTGCATTGTTTAATTTAATATTCGTTCAACTTCCCTGTTTATTGAATTACTTTTATGGCGTTCTTGCTATGGCACACTAAAGACAATAGTGTCAATTTACTCGTAAAAATAAAACGATTTAAGCCGGAATTACCTGTTGTTCTCTTTTTATATCAGCCCATTTTAACTAAATAGCTGACCGTGGTTCAAGAAGATACCTGCTGACACTCTCTACTGATACTTTTTCACATTTAATATATATATATATATATATATATATCAGGAGCATTTCCTTCGAGAAAGCAGGGGAGGCAATGTCTCCTCTCCTCAAAATTGAATCAGAAAATAATCTATATTACAAAAATCACTCGTTTTTATGAAGCAAGACTGTCCAACAGGTAAAGTTACAGCGGAGGCCTGCCTCCCCTCGGTCCATTGACTTCCTACAGAGACCCCTAAGCGTGCCGTAATTTTTCTAAATGCTCATTAAGATGAATGGGGGAAAGTCATGTGAGAGGAGACAATGCCTCCGTCGCGCTATAATTGGATATGATCGGTTATGATTGGATGTGATTGATTCGTGTGATAAATCCCGCCTCTTGTTTTCGTGCGAGCTCTCGGTGTGAATGAAGAAAATTATGGCATTATTGACTAATTATAAAGTAAATAAACAATCTCCCACTTAGATATCACTGCTTAGTGAGCATTCAGCATTGAATAAAAGATTCATCTTCGTGCCTGTCACAGTGTTTACTGGGCTTTTATGAGGATGACCTGAAAATAAGTTGACTATTAAAAAGTACATCTGAACATCAGTTCACAAATAAAAAACGGAGTATCTGTTTACAAGTAGCCCGTCTTGTTGGCCTATTAATGTGTGTCAAGCTATTTCTTTTGTAGCACAATTTCCCCGTTTGAAAGGGAGAGACACATCATCAACGGAGGCCTTAACTGGATTCCACTCTTCTTTTATTTGCATCAATTTTGATGATAACTGACACAAGTTGTAGCAGAAAGGTGAAAAACCTTTAAACAGAGACAAAATTATAACATATATATATAAATTGCAAATAAACTTGTTAAATAACCACTGTTTGTCATTTTGAATCTTTGTATCTGCTCTTAACATTTAGCATTTTTTAACTGTATTATTATTCAATACTCAAGTACACTTTTTAGAGCGCAATCTGTAGCATAAATCAGAAAATGCACTTAAATATTTATTTTCAAGACATGTATATGCAATCGGATTAACTACGTGGTTTTAACGATCAGCTTAGTCGCATATGAACTTCAGAAGTAATCAACATACTATCGTCATTCTATCAGCGATCGCAAACTCAATCAAAGGTATGCAAATCGATGCACTTGTAACAATAACATTTATACTTGCTACACTGAACTAAATTTGACTTAAAATAGTTAAGCAATGAACAGATAAACACAATATGTCCACGGAATCTCTCCATGCTGAACAGGGACATTTTTGCTGTGTCATGAGCTCTCTTGGCATCTGCCGCTACAACAGCCACATCCCTCCGTTTACTAATATCGAAAATAAAGTTCTCACCGGCTGCCACTCCGGGATATGATGATGGTTTAGATGTCTGTGCACTTTCCTTGCGTCCAGACTTCGATTTCAGCAGAGTCGCGTTAGCTTTCGGTTTCGGCAGAGAAGTTGCGTCAGCTCCGTCCCTCACAACCTAGATTACTTTCCTTTATTTCCGCCTCTCACTCTGATTGGCTGACGAATTATTGTTATTTTCCTATTGGTTTTAGTTTGTCTTAACACCTCCCACTCGATTTTTCTTGGATACAAGAGGAAATCGCAATACTTTGAAGGCAAACTGTTTGGCACTACTGATTGCAGAGCAAAGGACATTTCAGTAACCTACTCGCTTATTTGCTCCTCAATTGGAAGGAGGACGACGAGCCGTCTGACGTCTCTGTGAAGAACAGTACTCGGGATCTTCTCCTTGCAGCTTTTAGACTCTGGATAACTTGCCTTCGTTTTCAAGGGCTTTGTAATTGGAACAGGGTAACTTGGGAATGTCCGGATATCGACATCTCTTACGACACCTTTGTTGTCTGGATTGACACTGATTACTCTGCCAAGTTTGAACTGTCCTCTGAGCGCATTTTGATCTGCGATCCAGACAATATCTCCAATTGCAACGTTTCTGTGTGCGGTATGCCACTTGTTTCTTACAAATAAGTTGGGACCTGCGAGCTGGCTCCAGCATCTCCAAAACTTATCTACCACTGACTGCATTGCTTGGAGTCGTTTAAATGGGTAACTGCAGAAGTCGAATGTCTTGATATCACCACTTTGGGATGCTCGGCCGAGCAGTAGTGTGTTAGGCGTTACATATTAAATACAGTCTTCTTGAGATTGCGCCCTGGCATCAATTGGTCGTTCGTTAACAAGATTAGCCGCAATTTGAAGAGCGGTTTGAAATTCGCTGTAAGTGAGAGCAGATTCACCTCCACAGTTTTGGAGTGCCCTTTTGATAATGCGCACAGCAGCCTCTGCGGCTCCATTTCTATGTGGAGAATCGGCCGGATGGATTTTCCAGATCCACTCAGTTCCATTTTTTGATGCTGTTTCCTCCAGAGCAAACTTGTCAACTCCCTCCAGGAATTTGTACAGCTCCTGCAAAACTGGTCTTGCTCCAATGAAATTGGTACCTGGATCTGAATAGATCTTTTTGGGATAGCCTCTAATTGCAGCAAATCTTTGAAAGGCCATTAAGAAACCTTCGGTTGACTGGGTGTTAACCAGCTCTGCGTGGATTGCTCTGCTTGACATGCAGCAAAAGACAACACCCCAGTTCTTTTCTTAACGTCATCTTTCACGTGGTAGGGTCCAAAGAGATCTACTGCAGTGAACTCGAAAGGTGCAGTAGGTTGCGTTCTTTCTGGTGGTAAATCACCCATCACTTGCTGACACTTCTTTGCTCTGTTCTTCCTACATTGAATGCAGTTGTTGATAACTTTTTGGGCTATTCTTCTCCCTCTTATGACCCAGGCTTTCCTTCGCATCCGAAGTAGAATGTCTGCCAAACCACCATGGCTTTCTTTGTGAGATTCTCGGGCAAGTAGTGTGGACACCCAGGCATCGTAAGGAAGAATTGGAACACTAACTTAATCATCTTCGAAGGCTTGCACTCTGCCACCGCAGACTAGTAATCCAGAGTCCAGATCCTTAT
>NC_133363.1:46504068-46581545 GCF_049309525.1 Garra rufa | reverse complement strand
AGGCTGTTGTTTGACGTCTCTTGATTATTTATATTTACGAAACCATTTTTGGATCCAAAAATAAAAACCTAAACTAAAAAAAAAAAATCTATAAATAAAGTACAAACACAGAAAGTGAAGATCTTTGTTTTTTACTGTTCCATTTCTCTCCTCAAATCTCTTCAATTCTCCCTCAGCCAATCAGAGGCCAAGACTGATGCTGCTGATGAATCACATTGATGACATCATTCCAAAATAGGACCCGAGTCCCTACAGATCTGACAATGGAGCCTGTTACAGCATAAGGACACGCACACGGAGGAGACAAACTCGACCAGGCACCTTCATTAGTGCCAAGGACTGTGAGCAGAGAGAGAGAGAGATGGGAAAATCAATCAGGGTCTCAATTTAATTTGGGATGGGTAAAGAGGGGCTAAATAAAGGCACATTTATCCAGGCAGGGAGAGAGACATGCCAAGAGGGAGGATGATTGAGAGAGAGAGAGAGAGCACTGTAAAGGACAGACATTATTTTTAAAAGCTTAAAACACACACACACACACACACACACACACACACACACACACACACACACACACACACACACACACACACACACACACACACACACACACACACACACACACACACACAAATGGCCTTGTATGAGCCCGAAAGTGCATCAATATAAAAAGCAAGTTCAACTCTTCAATTATGGTCACATCAAACCCTCTAACCTCTGGTGTTCTCTTGTAAAAGTACACAAGCAGGTATAGAATTACACCACACACAAGTACTTCATATTTATTAACCACTAGCAGTATGCTACGTGTGATTCAGTGTTTCAGTTTATTTAATATATCCACAGTATTTAATACACATCAGTGTTTCCTCTAGGTTTACAGCCTTGGAGGAGTGGTGCCGGGTGCCGGTAGCCAACAATACTTTTTTTGCTACTTTGTGTAATAACAAAAACATTTATTTCAGTGAAAAAAAATGAGGCCAAAACTCTCAATTTCAACATTTTGAACAATAGGGCCATACAATCTTTTTTTTTTCTTTTTTTTTTTTTTCCCAAAAATTCTCGAGTAGAGATGCACCGATTGCAATTTTCTTGGCCGATTCCGATTCCGATTTTTCAGTACGTGTGATCTGCCGATACCGTTTTTTTTTTTTTTTAAGAACTGTAATGAAAGCATATACAGAAATATTTTCTTTAATTAAATTTGATAATAAAATAAATTATTAAACATTACAGGAACTTCTTACAGCAAAATAACTTTAAAAACAAAATAAAGTGCTTTGTGCCTTCGAAAAAGGTATAAAATTAGTTCCTGTAACTAACATAGTATAGTTATACTAGCAAAAATCTTTTCCTCAATGTAATTTTTTTATTTTATAATGAAAGAATAATAAAAGAAATGAATAAACATTACAGCTCTGAGCCTTGAAAACATTAGAAAAAAATAATATACATTTATAAAAATATAAGTAACAAAGCAGGCTTACTTACAAAAATAAACTTTTCTTCAATGAATTTAAATGGAATTTTTTTAAACATTAATTACAGGATCGTCTCACAACGATAACTTTAATAACAAAAAGTGCACTGTGTCTTCAGGTAGAAATAACAATGCTGGTACTAAATGCTATTACTTGAGCATTAAAGGTTGTATCAGCGATTTCTAGCCTGAAACATAAAGTGTCAAATTCAGCTGACCTTTCATCACGATCCGCTCGCTGACTGCCCCATAAATTGTCTGTGAAAAAAACGCGTCTCTCTGGTCAGCCTAGGGTCCGAGATATGCCAAAAAAACAATCGGCACTACCAACCTTTCCACAGATAAACAAACAGTGTTCCAACCAATCAGCGTCAGGGGTTTGGTGTTGTGGACTTTCCTACTGGTGCAGGGATGTGAGGGAGGCGGAGCGAAAGTCCACAACACCAAACCCCTGACGCTGATTGGTTGGAACACTGTTTATCTGTGGAAAGGTTGGTAGTGCCGACTGTTTTTTTGGCATATCTCGGACCCTAGGCTGACCAGAGAGACGCGTTTTTTTTCACAGACAATTTATGGGGCAAGCAGCGAGCGGATCATGAAGAAAGGTCAGCTGAAATTGACACTTTATGTTTTAGGCTAGAAATCGCTGATACAACCTTTAATGACAATTTTTTCTTGATAAAGAGAAGCATTTCTGTCTTGTCACCAGTTAATCCAGCGGTACTACACTTCATAACATTCATTCACATATTTGCGCCACGCCACCGCATACAGCATCTTCACACACCGATGATATTTACTAGAGAAGTGTAACATAAATGCATCTGTAAATAAATACAATTTAAATTCACGTCGCGCACGCTTTAATTACCTTCAAATGGAACATATAAGCTCGCTCAGAACTATTAGTGTGTGAAGACGCTGTATGCGGTGGCATAGCGCAAATATGAGAATGAATGAAAGTGTAGTAAACGTCAACAGATTTCCCCTGCTCAGGGAGTAGGGAGCAATGAACACTGGGCAGGGACCATGTCAATCGGAACACAGTTCATTCGCGGAGCTTACTTCTAACAAGCTGATCATCTGAATCTAAGAGAGACATGCAAAATATGCAGAGCGGGGGGCGCGATCTACCACATGTCCAGCCAAGCTAAACAAGCACTCTCCTTCGACGCTTTGGCTGACTCGGAGCGCTAACTTTAGCCACTTTCCCCTTTTCAAACTGGGCATATTCAGCTGAGTGATGGTTTTGATGATGGAAGTGTCTTAATGCGATCTTTGTATCATCTTCACTCACACCAACGACACGTTTACACACGACCGTGAGTGCGCGCGCGTGACTGTGACGTCATTGCATGCGCCGCTGGCAATAAATGGATCGGCTAGGAATCGGCAAGAGGAGAAATTGAGCGGCCGGTCACCGATCCAGGCCGATCATGAGAAAAATCGGCCGATTCCGATCACTAGCCGGTCAATCGGTGCATCTCTATTCTCGAGTTTAATTTTGTCTGATAATTAAATGAAGGCATTAAACATTTATTTATGTTTAATCAGTTAAAATTAAACCCTTTTGTTTTCTGGCAAACAATCAGAGATTTACTGTTAATATTAATACATGGAAGAAAAATTGTGTGAATATTCAATTTAAAAAGTCTTAATGATTGTATTTTTTCTGCAATTAAGTGGTTTATCTTGTAATATTGTAATCATTTAATTATGGTTTTATTTAAATTAGCCAGAAAAAGGAATATATAAACACCAACATTATACTGTACAAAAGTAATACAAGACTTACATAGTTCTGTTACATGTTAAACCAGACTTTTATTTTGACAGGCTGCCGTGAAGCGGTCGTTTTGCATGACGGAAACGCCTTTTGCCTTGCATGACATGAACTGATTTTATTTATCATAACACTGAATTTAATTTAATTTGATGTTAAAATATATTCTCTAATCTAATTGCTTCTTGTTTATGGGCAGGTTATGGAGTCAGTCACAGCATTTTCAGCTAAAAACACTGAAACGTGAAGTGGCGGTCTGAGGTTCATAGTTGGGTGTTCTTGCTTATTAATAAATACATAATTATTAAATAACAAATAATTTTTAATTTCCGGTCTATTTTAAACCAGCAATATAATCATTTTTAAACAATAGTTGACTTAAATAAATCAACCAGGCATGTTGGGTAAAAACATCTAACCTTCTGTGTTCTGTCCAATATTTACCTAGCGCTGGGTTGCCACATAACCCAAATTAGTTTTTTTTTTTTTTTTAACCCAGCATTTCAGAATATCTGGATTATTTCTATATTTGTGAAAATGGGCATTACATAGCGGAACACACTGTGAGAAACACTGTATCCCACAATGCAATGTAGTCAACATAAACTTCTATTTCCATTGTGATAGAAGTAAAAAATTATATTTTTTTCTAAATAAAATTGGTTGAGTAAATTAAACACATACTGTAGCTAGGTCATATGACAACAATGTTACATTTTATTGTTTAATGCATACCGCTTAAGACATAAAAAAATGCAAATAACAATTTAAAAGTTTAGAACATTCTAAAAAAGGCTAGGTTAAAAAAAAACAACAACCCAGCGCTGAGGAAAATATAGACAAATCCAGCAGATGGGTTAAACTTTTAACCCATCCTTCTGAGCACTGCAGTTTTATTTAACTCAAAAATGACTATATTTCTTGCTTAAAACAAACCCAAAATAGCTAGGAAATTAACATTTATTAAAATGTTTGATGTATGAACATTTAGTAAAAAATTTGAATAATAATCTAATAAAAAAAATTTAATTGCTTTTTAGCAAATGTTTATCTTTTGATTATTGCTGCTGATGCCTCTACTAATTATGTGTCCGATTTTTAAATTCACAACCTATTTTGGGTTCATTTTAAGCCAGCCATATAGTAATTTTAAAACAATAGTTACGTTAAATAAAACTACCCAGAAAGTTGGGTTAAACATTTAAAAACAACCCAGTCACTGGGTTTGTCCACATTTCACCCAGCATTTTTTTAAGTGTATATATTTAAGTTGCAATCCAAGTCCTCTATGATAGTTTATAGATATTAAGATGAAATATGTGCAAGCATTTTAACTAAAAAAAATGTAATAAAAAAAAGACACTTCACCTTACATAACGGCGCCTGCTTCGGTGACTAATGCTGTAATTGTAAGCTAGTAAATAATGAAGTGTCCAGTGTAATCAGGATACCACAGACTATAAACACTGCAGGGCTGGTTGCTGTTTACGAAGATGATTATGGATAAGTTTACAGCATTTTTTTGTGCAAAGGCAAGATCGGAGTTCTATGTGCATTTCCCACATTACTGGCTGTCAATTTTCTGCACGACCAGAGGCTAAACCCAAGACTTAATACCAAATCACCCACTGAATTCTGCCTATTGTTTCAGCAGATTACAGTGTGCGTCATTGTCAAGGATTGTGCGTTATTTCAACGAGCAGCTACAGACGCACTCGCCAATAAACATTAACACAAGCGTATGTGATTAACTCATATGAGGTACGTTCAGGACATTTAGATCAGACTGGTATTTTAATATGGGTCACGACCACACAGTCTAATTCGACAGGAATGTCCGGGTCTCGAAAACAACACTGTTCATGACCCCATACATTGAAACACTGTAGAAAGTAAGCTTAGCATAACGGCTAAAAACTACACATCCAAAATGCAACGAGACAAAAGTAGGAAGTGCTAAATTGCATGATCGTGTTCTCTGTTCCTGTTTTTAGACTATTTATGTGCTTTCATAATCCACTTTATGGCAAGGTTAAATCAGCTTACGGGTGTTTTTAAACATGGTTTCTGAACATTTCGTCTCTCGGGTGCTATTCAAAGTTATTATGGAAGCTCCATCAGGCCATACGAGCGCTAAAGTGAGAAATCAGGGTGCCGGAGAAGCTGACAGCACAGCGCAGTGGTAATTGCTGACTGAGGAAGATCTACTTCAGCTTTCAGGATCAGAAATGGCTCATGCGTCACCGACTGCGTGTGCGGTAGTGCTTGTGCTCGAGTATGACATGGAGCCAAAAAGCCAACGTCCACAGAGTTCCTCTGTGTGGAGCATCTGGAGGTGAAAAAAACCAACAGAAGAATGGAATGAAGACACAGGGTGAGAAAGAAATAGACACGACAGCTCCAATAGCATCTGCTGATGGAAATCAACGATTGGCTGAGTGCAAGTACAAGGCCAGTAATAGAGAAAGAGCAATTAATAAATAAATGATTGGTTAGAGGTCGCCATTAAACTATAAATGGCTCATAATATACTGCTTTTCAATGTCAGATAGCTACGGAACAGACTGCTATATGCAAACACACATACAGTGTGGCCAAAATGATTAGAACGCTAGTGTTTTCACCAGATTAAAAATAGTTTTAAGTCAGTTATTTGTCTTTTGCTGTAGTGTGTCAGTAGAAAATATCAGTTTACATTTTCAAACATTCTTTTCGCCATTAATTGTAATAATCCAGGGAGATTTTTGTTTGCACAAGGAGTCTGACAACAGCCAGTGCTCCACACAGAGATGAAAGTCATAACGTATTGTCAAGTATGGTGACCCATACTCGAAATTGGCCCTCTGCATTTAACCCATCCAAGTGCACACACAGAGCAGTGAGAAGTGAACAAACACACACACTGTGAACACACACCGGAGCAGTGGGCAGCCATTGCTCCAGCGCCCGGGGAGCAACTGGGGGTTCAGTGCCTTGCTCAAGGGCACTTCAGTCATGGTATTGAAGGTGGAAAGAGCGCTGTTCATTCACAATCCCCACCTTCAATTCCTGCCGGTGTGGGAATCGAACCGGCAACCTTTGGGTTACAAGCTCAACTCCCTCACCATCCAGTCTGTCTGAAATTACATGAAGAATCAGAACAAATTGGGACTAAGTTCAAAAGAACTGTGGCAATGTCTCCAAGATACTTCAAGAGACCTACCTGAAAAGCTATAGTACTGTTAAAAGTTTTAATGCTGTAAAATGAGGATGCTGTCAAAAATAATGTCATAAACATATTTTCTTTATCAATTAACTTCTATTAATTGAATTAAATCAACATGTGAAACATAGTTTCTCAGGTAGCTTTGCAGGTAGGTTTCTTAAAGCATCTTGAAGACGTTGCTACAGTTCTTCTGGATTTAGTCTGTCTCAGTTTGTTCTGTTTCTTTTTGCCATTTCAGACAGACTGGAAAATGATGAGATCAGATCTCTGTGTGGAGCACTGGCTATTGTCAGACTCCTTGTGCAAACAAAAATCTCACTGGATTATTACAATTAATGGCAAAACGAATGTTTGGAAATGTAAACTGATATTTCCTACTGACACACTACAGCAAAAGATAGGAATAACTGACTTAAAACCATTTTTAGCTGGCGAAAATACTAGAGTTCTGATCGTTTTGGCCACCACTGTACATTATGGCCTACAGAACTACATCTATTGGTTGTACGCTGCATCTTTCAATCATGCAGTTCACAGAAAACAGAATAATCTAATTTCATTATCAACCAGGCATCCCTCAAAAACTGCATCATATGTGACTACCACAAAACCAGTCATAAGGGTCAGATAAAAAAAAAAAGATTTATATACCATCTGAAAGCTGGTATATAAATCAAAATTAAGTTTGGATATATTTACGGTAGGAAATTTACAAAATAGCTTCATGGAACATGATCTTTACTTAATATCCTAATGATTTTTGGCACAAAAGAAAAATCGATTATTTTGACCCATACAATGTATTTTTAGCTATTGCTACAAATATGCCTGTGCGACTTTAGACTGGTTTTGTGGTCCAGGGTCACATATGTAAATGATAACACTGGAAAAATATACATTCTTTGATCTTTCTGCTGATTAATGTGCATCCTGATTTAAAGAAAGACATTTAAAGATGTCTTGTTTTAAAGAGTAAGTTTAAACAGAGTAAATACACCACTGAATTGTGCCAGAAGATCTGTCTGGATAACTGACTAAAAATAATTTGTTAGCAGAGCAATAGTCAATGTGTAACTACCGATAAACACTAAAAATATGCAAAAATTGCCTTTACAGCCATGCAGCAAGCTGGTGACAAGTAACCTCTTAATTCCATGTAACATAAAAATAATACTGCAAAAGTGCCTGCATGTTTCCTCTGAAATACTAGGAATCTGAAGGCAGGGAAGTAAACAGGATATGTAGTCGAGGATCCATTTACCCTGAAAATAAAAAGAGGGGGCGAAAAAACTGCACTTGTCAGAACTACCGTGATAAGTGAAAATACAGTGTTTAGGAAAGACTATAAAAAGCCAAATGCATGACATTAATTTCATAATAAATGACATTAACATGACGTTAATGTGCATAATTGTACTGTATTGATTATAATATATATTATTACTCAGCTTCAGGCCTGGTGTTTTCTTACTGTCCTCAAATGTACTGACACCAAGTGAAGATCTATTAAAATTTGACTGCTGAGACTGAAAGTCTGAGACTCTGAATAATTAGTAAAAATACTGGAGTACTAGTGTACTTCAAATTGCATAGTACACACTGAAAACTAGCCACTACTTACCACCATTCAAAACTTTGAGGTCAGTGAGATTTTTTGCTTTTATTCAGCAAGGATGCATTAAATTGATCATAAGTAAAAGCAAAGACAGAACATTACACATAAATGCTGTCCTTTAGAACTTTTACGTAAAGAATCCAAAAAAAGAAGATTTCTGTAGTCTCATGCGACACTGAAGAAAATTGAGCCTTGCCATCGCAACAATAAAATTGAAAATATATTAAAATAGAAAACAGTTATTTTAAATTGTAATATTTCACTATATTATTGTTTTTTTTATTAAATAAATGCTGCTCTGCTGAGCAATAAAGTGTGTGAAATTGTATGCATTATGTAATCACTGACACTAAGAAAACCCATTAAACTACACTGTTGTTGTCGTGCCATGTTTAATTCAGTGGAGTCTAGTTACTAACTTTAATTAAAATGCAAAAAGTGATGCTCAATGAAACCCATGACCATTATTATATATATTATTCATCACACTTCAGCAGTTGAGCAACTCTATTTCTACTGCCAAAATTACACCATCCGTTTCACGTTTGATAGACTGTGGCATCTCAAAAGATTAAAGAAGCTCAGGAAGTGATTGAAAAAAATGAGTTAGCGAGTAAATCGGAGTTGCATCAGAAAATGGGACTGTTTTCCCTCAGGCTATCTTGATAGGCACCACAAAAAAGCAGAGCACAATTGAAAAAGAACAAACAATAGAAACAGACTGACAAGATATTTAACTTGACACTAACTTTTATTCTCTTATTTTCTGAGTCTTAAGACAAGAAATAAAGGTCTGAGGAAGTGAAAAAACCTTTGAAAGAAAGACATGAAAGAAGCACAAGTGACAGGACCTTAACAAAATGGTGACACTTCAGCAACTAGCAAGCAACAATGTGACACACAATGCTAAGACGGCACTCTCTCACGCCTCACACCACGAACTTTGTAAAAGATAACACACTCCGTCAGCACATTCTCACCCAGTGTGGTTTATAGTCGTAACTGCTAATCAGCCCTGGAAATTTACATCTGGTCAACTATTCCTGTAATGTTAACTGTAAGTTTTATATCTACCTCTTTATATATACCATGCAAAAAAAAATAAAAAATGAAACGATCGATATTGGAGCTCCCTAAACGGAAAAGGGCCTCACTTTTAAAGAGAGGTACGGGAAGTATATAAGAGCAAAAAGCTGATAATATAACATGTCAGCTAATACACACATTCTGTTTTATTCCCATATCACTTTGAGGAAGAAAGGTTGCTGCGCTTCAGCAGAATCATCACATACATCCTGACCCCGTTTCCCTCTTTCTCCAGCCCGAGGAAACCCGACCCTCTTCCACACTAACTTGATATAAGTACTATCATCATAAACAGTTTAATTAGCCGGGAAATGAGAGAATAATAAACCAATGTATCAAATTAAATCATGTATTACATCTAATCACCTTAGAAAAAAAAAAAACAAGCAAATAAGTAAATAAATAAAGGGATGAGGAAAATTTTTAATTTAAAAAAATATAGCTGCTAGCAGCAATTACCGGGGTTCGAGCAAATAAGGCCTTTATGGCTTCTATGCTGTTAGGGTGTAGGCTGACACCAGAACATATGATGCATGAGTTTACTTAGATTTGTGAAGTTTTGAGTTTTCTTATAGGATGTATAGGTTTTGGGTACACTACATCATGACCATAATATTAAATGACCATGTTATAACTCTCCAAATGCAAATGTTCAACTTTTTTATAATGATTGATATAGAGAGTCAAGAGAATTGTACTGCAGTGGTTTTATTAGTTTTTAGTTAAAAACCTAGGACTAGGTCACAAAAGTTGGATTGACATTAGTGTTCCAAGTTGTTCAGAATGAGAGGATCTATCATATGATATGGAGATCTAGTGTTTGAGTATATGCACATTTTTCTAGCAATTTGAGGCCATTTATCATAGAAATTGTGTGTTTTTGAAGCTTTTTTAACTGTTATAGCGCCACCTATGGTCCGATCTCCATGAAGCATGCTTGTTAAGAGTCATCTGACAAATTTTTCTGTTTAGGTTTTACAGGCTTTTAGGTATACTTTATCACGTCCCTTTTCTAAATGACCCAGTTATAGCCAACCAAAAGATCAAATTCAACATTTTTTGATAATTAGTAATCCAGAGAATTGCACTGCAGTGGTTTGATTGAGATTAAGAAAAAACCTAGGACTAGTTTGCAAAAGCAGGTTTTAAGATTTCTTTCAAAATTCTTACAGACCTTTAGGGCCTCTGTTAACCTCGTCTAATAGGTGCTCACAATTCATTGGCCGATGGCAGGCATGATTTTTGAGATACGCCAATGTCCTCATAGACCCTTATGGCACATTGGACAAAGACACTGCACACCAATTTTCAGGTCAGTTGGTCTGACGCTTGCGTAGTCATCGCTGTTTTTAAGTTTTTTCCATCTTATAGCACCACCAAGTGGCAGAGCTGCACTATTTTTTTTTTTTATTTGACCAAAGATTGAGCTTATACACATGCGTACCAATATCTCATTCCGTTCAAGAGTTATAGCCATTTTAGTAAAAGTGGCCCGCCTTTATCGAACATTTTGGCGCCCCTTTGCGACCGTGAGTCAAATGTTCAACTTTTTTTGATAATTATTGATATTCACTGTCCAGGGAACATTTCTGTACTGGTTTGACTAGTTCGCAAAAGTAGGGTTTTAACTACCTAAGGATTACAAAAATCTAACTTTTTGAGTCTATGACAAACGGTTTAGAAGTTATGAGCATTTTTGCGTTTTCAATCGCTGTAGCGCCCCCTATAGGCCAGCTGGGCCAAGTCTTTGGATCTGAGTAGCGAGCAATACTACTATCATCTGACAGTTTCAGCTGTCTAGGCCTTATGGTTTGGTCTGCATGATCAGTTTTAGGGAAGAATAAAAAAAAAATCCTTACTATTACAACATATACAATAGGGCAGGGATCACCAAATCTGGACCTCGAGATCCATTTTCCTGCAGAGTTTAGCTCTTACCCTAATCAAACACACCTGAGCATGCTAATCAAGGTCTTCAGGATCATTAACAGAAACAGGTAGGCGAGTGTGATCAGGGTTGGAGCTAAACTCTGCAGCGCATTGGCCCTCCAGGGTAAGATTTGGGGAACTCTGCAATAGGGTTTCAGCACTACATGCTCAAACCCCTAAAAAAAGTGGAATAATTTGAGGTCAAACTTTTTAAACCTTTTCTAAATTAGCAAACATGCATTTTGGGGACATTTACATTTAAATGAAGCAACTATATGATAGCGATCAATGGCAGATCTGAATATCTAACAGCGCAGCAAAAAAAGTGCAGAAGAATGTGCACTATGAAGGAAGAGAATTGCAAAAACATCATTAGGAAAGAAAAATGTTGACAGAAGTGATGTTTGAAAAAGAGCTGAAGGCAAAAGGAAGAAAGAGACAGCGCATGAGCGTGAGAGGAAGGACGAGAAGAGTGGAGTCAGAGCCCTTGCCTAATCATGTGGTGGTCACACTTCCTTCATTCGGCCTGTGCGTTTCCTGTTCTTATTGTGTAGGTGTGAGAAACCACTAAGGGTTTGAGCTATGGGCTGCACGTAGACATATACGCACGCAGCAAGTCCTGCTAAAGCATCCGAATAGAGACAGAGGCCTCGCTGTGAGAGAGATAAAGGTTCGTGCAGCAACTCAGCGTGAGAAAAAAAAGAAAGAGACACACAGGAACTTCCTTTAATGTGCACAATCAGCTTTTAAAATCTTCGCATCAATAACGTCAATTTTTTTTGGGGTTTTGTGGTGCTTGTATACTATCCACTAGGGCTGGGCGATATGGCAAAAATGTAATCTCAATAATTTTTTCCCATATTGAACGATGACGATATATATTTCGATATAAGCTGTTGATGTCGCCATCTTTAAAATAGTATCCCAACAGTGACTAAAGCCACAAAAATTAAAGGATTCATTAAATTACATTTTTAAGTATAGTTTATTAACAAAAGCAGATTACAGATTTGGCCTTAAAAATTAAAATAACTTACTAAAATAAATGAAAAAATAAAATAAAAGTTGTGACAGAGTATGGTAAATGAGAGTAAATGTACAAAATGTAAACATAAAATTATTGTAAAAACATAATTTGTAACACATTTCTTTATTTCTTTATTATTTATTATTATAAACACAATTGTTTATTTTCTCTATTATAGGTTGAGCTATTTAAATTAGAGGCAACCACTGCATTTTGAAACAATCTACAGTATAAATATCAAAAAATTACGACACAGCTCTTTCTTAATCGTATTAAGTGCAGACAATTCAGCCATAATCAAAGTAGGCTACTCTCTCATTATTCAAAGTGCAAATAGAGACCGAATATTTCAAGCATGATACAGAGCTATAGACAAACACAACCTATTATAGTCTACATTCTGATAACAGCCTAGATATGTCATGTAGCCTAATTTGCGCGCATTGCGGAGTCACTCTCTAAACAAGGGGGATTAAAATTGCTTTTGAAATGCGCGTGCGTTTTTTGCTTTCGGTTTCAGTTTTAACAATCGCGCTTTTCAGCTAGTCAAACCACTTACGGAATTCGTGCTACCTTTTTTTGTCGACAACTTCAACATCTTTGGATAATAACTCGAGGTTAGTTTCTCTTTCGTCGCTGCTTCCACTCTCTTTTTTTTGTCGTCCTGGTGTAGGGTTGCTTCGCAAAGTGCTGTAGGAAATGAACTTTGTACTTTGACGTGCACATGCACGCTGCACGCTGATTGGCCGCTGTCGCATATTTCTGCTGTGTGATTGGCTCTTAGATTAATCCATATCGAGCAAAAAATGTCTAGAGCTTATCATCGTTATTAACATAAATTTTATCGCGATTCGATATGATATCGTTTATCGGCCCAGCCCTACTATTCACATTAAATATAAAGTAAGAGCGGGTGTGGCTATATCTAACAAACGTGAGAGAAAGGCTTCCGGTGTCAGTCGCTGTCAGTTATTTTTGATGCTCAAAATTTGATTTGCTTTATATAGCAACTGGTATTTGTTAGCTTTCTATTTTAATATATTAGCAAAATCATAAACTCACTTAGGGCCCTATGATTTCCGCAATGTTGAAAATGGAGACAGAATCATGAAATTTACTATATAATGCAGAATGTCACAGATTTTGCTAAATTTTGGATGAATAAATCAAAAGTAGGTCAGTACACTTAAATCAAATGGTGACATGAACTATTGTCTGTGAATATTAGTCACAAAAAATATTATTTAAATATGAATCCAGCAAGTTCTGTGTCTCTGTGTGAATGAATAGCGCAGATGGACAGTTTTGTTTACTACACACATAATGAAGCATGTGACGCTCGATGTGTTTTCAGACTTTGCCGCCTCAAATTATGAGAAATGCAATCTTCATATCATATACATAGAAAAACTTAAAGGTCTTCTCTTTACAGCAACACTGTCAAAATAAAAGTTTGGTTTAACTTGAAGAAACAGTGACAGAAAAAAATATATTTCGAAATGTAACAATAGTACTACTAATAAAATAATTTAAACATTATTTTTATTTCTAAAAGTGAACTAATAAATAAATAATAATATTTTGTAATCAAACCAATGAATTAGAGATTATTTGATTATTAAAATGTAATTAAACCATTAAAATAGAATTAAGAAAATTAATGGAAAACAGAATTTATTTTAATAAATTGCTGTAACATTGTGTAGGTTTTATGATTTCAAATGAATTAGACATGCCTTTTGAATAATATATTTTTTTTAATTTAACCATTAAAACAGAATGTAGAAAAATTAAAACGAAAAAAAAAATCAAGAAAAATTACAACAGAAAAAATGGATATTGGGAAAAAAAAATTAAACAGATTTCATAGGGTCCTACACACTGGTTTGTATCACATATCATTTTACCATATTTATCCTTGTAGTTATTTACCTATAGTAGCTAGGGATGCACCTATTCCACATTTTTTCACTTCCGATCGGATTCCGATACCTGAATTTGGATATCTGCCGAAACCGATACTATTCCGATACCAGAGCTCTATTTGCTTTAATATCACTATGATTATCATTATTGTTGATTTTATGAGGCTGTAATAAACTTCTCTACAAGCAAGTCTATGTATGTCCCAAAAAGCAACTTGAGGTAAGTATGAGGTTAAAAAACGGCAGAAATCCCATCCTTAAAACAAATATGCAACTTTAAGGGTTTAAATGGATATTTATTTAAATTTCAAGACAGGATTACTAGATGCTAGTGCAATATGCACCATCAAAGAAACAAACCCTGTCATATGAATTAAACAGCACAGATATAAATCACCACTAGGCAGCAACACAGTTTTAAAGTGTCAAACATGAAATAAAAGGGTAAACTGCAAGAATGTATGTAGCCTTTATGCATACACACAGACAAGGCACTTCGGACATAACTTTTTCAATTCAAAACCTAGACAACATTAATAAATAGGGCATTAACAAAATATGTCTCAACTGTCCTTGTACCCAGCGTAGAGGGATTCACTTTCGATGCTGCTAAATCGCCTGCTGACAGCTTGGAGGAGCGTGCTTTTCATTGTTTTGATACCGCAGTACTGTTCTCCTCGGCTAGCAGGCGACGGCTAAAAACGGTGACGGCTGGAATAACGTCGACAACTTTGTTTAATTACATTTGTAGTGTTGAACGTCGCGACGGAGGTTCCACCTCTCAGAACAACGGCTTTGCAAACATTGCACGTTGCTGTCTTACTTTGCGGCGTTTCGACCCGGAAATGTTGTATGGCGCTCAATGCTAAACTGCTACCTGCAAACTGCAGAGGATTTCCTGAAAGGAGGCGTGTCATCTCTCTCAGTGTCTCATTGGAGCACAGACACGTCACCTAGCCCGGGATCACTTGTGAAGTCATTTCAGCATACAGCATTGTAGACATAACTCTGGATCGGAAATTTCTCCAGGTTGGATCGGAAATTTCCGATCTGTTAATTAAGCTGGTATCGGAACCCGATACCGATACTGGATCGGATCGGCCTGATCCCTAATAGTAGGGTGACCATATTCCGAGAATCCAAAAAGAGAACACCCTCCCAAGGATGCACGCATTAACTAAGCATTTGGTCAAAACTGAGGCTTAAAATGGACTTTATGAAAACTGTTTTGTCTTGTGGCAAAGTCTCCTGATCAATTTTGTCCCAAAGAAACGAGACTGTTTCCGAGAAACAAGAGTATCAACATGTTTGACTAGCTGGCCTAAAAACTTTAAAGGCATTTTTCTCTGTTTCAGTGTTGGTGTAGTTACTGCACTTTGCCTTTGGAGGGCAGCATAGGTGCAGATGGTGCACAATGCTTCCCATTTATCAAGACCACGAATGAACATCGGGTATTTTTTTTGCAATTCGTGGGTCTTTCACGTC
This sequence comes from Garra rufa, assembly GCF_049309525.1. Lineage (NCBI taxonomy): Eukaryota > Metazoa > Chordata > Actinopteri > Cypriniformes > Cyprinidae > Garra > Garra rufa. The sequence continues at coordinate 46,566,010 of NC_133363.1, read as the reverse complement.
ATCAGACTGGTATCTCAGAATAATGCCGGTGGGCAGTGGCTGCATTTAAAGTGTTTAATTAATAACGGTCAGTGAAATGAGGTAAAAAACCCGGACATTTTATGATATTTTACAAAATCGCCCCGGACATAATTTTATAGCCAAAAAGGAGGACATGTCCGGGTAAAAGAGGACGTATGGTCACCCTACCTAATAGCAGCTAATGAGTTCAAGTACACGGAAAATAGCTAACTTTTGCAATGCAATATGGAGTTAGATATTTAGTAGGCAAAGTATGGAACACGACCCAGGAAAGGATAATGCAAGGACAACATTATAAATGGATGATCTTTAAAGATAAATTTAAAAAAAAAATTCAACTATATGATTTAGGGACTTTGTGACATTCCTTTGGCTTTACATCAGATTACAGACCAGCTAGCCAGAAAATGCTGATACCTGGGATGTTCAGAATCAGCTTGCCACACTTGCCAAGAGTGTGTGAACTCAGAAAAATGGCCAACCATAAATATTTCTTGATGTGATACAATAACCTTTCCACATATTTCCTTCCAAATTCAAGTATCTACAAAAACAGAATTATAATTGTGTTCTTTTTATATTTGTGCCAACAGCATAAGTTATTTAAGGTCTAATGCAAGTAATATTCTCTAATATATTTGTTACTGCATAATGATATGGAACGGAAAAATCAATACTGCTTGCTTTTACATTACTTCTATCGTTACTAGAGTTACTTTTTTAGAACACTTGGATGTCCTTGATTTTATTGACTCAAGTCACTTGCAACCTGCGTATCTGTTAACAGTTTCCACAACATTGCATACAATGGACATTTTAGTCTGGAAATGGCCTCTACCACTAGACAAAAAAACAAAACAGGAAGTATAGTATTAGTTAGTGCACTTCACTGTGAACAGGTGACACTGAATCAGCAAGCTGCTGTCCGGCAAGTCTCAGCTTCCTCTGGTCTACATCTGGCCCGTCCAACGATTTATAAACGTCAGTAGAAAACAAAAATGTCACGAGAACACAATTAAGCATATTCCACATAATAAAGGCCTTTCTGTATCATCCTGAAATCTCCCTCTCAGAAAAACACTCAATGACGACCTCAGGGTAACACAGCCACAGCAGCACAAAGTCTTGTCATAACTCACATGTACAGACATGCACATGCACACGCAAATTTAGGGAAAAATCAAAACGATCAGAGTTCATAGGTTTCTTAACAATGAAACAGCAAAAAGTGTTGAGAAAGATGCATGCACATAAACACACATACAAGCAATGTGAGTGCATGGATGAGAAAAGCAGGGGTCATGAATTCGCTGCCTTCCTGAACATGCAGCTTGCGTCAACGCCGCTCAGCGTGTGTTCCTGTTGCCTGCTGACTCTGTGTGCGTGTTTGCATGTTTTTCTAGCTCAAGAGAGGACAAGGAAAACAGCAAAACTTGCAGACAAATATGGTATGAAAAACATTTCACGCCCTTGTTTATGGAAATATATTCCAGTAGCCAGTGTAAGCCACGCTGTTGTCAGGAAACGCTGTCCCAAGCCTTCTGACCCTAACAATTTTCGTCCCGGGCCCATGAATTAAAGCAACAGCTATACTTGTGAGAGGAGTACTGAAGACTTACACACAAAAAACACACTCTTGACGCCGTTTCTTTAATATACACTCCAATTACTAGATATTCAGCGATATTTAGTGTAAATTTATGATCAATACATAGTCTTTAATAAATATAGCCCAGCTAAAACTAAACTAAACTGACTACAAACATTATAAAGACCTAAACAGGATTCAGCAAAGGACAAGAAACAACTGAGAAAACAGCAAAGATCATTGTGATGGAAAACTCCAAAGATTTAAGACATACCTCAGACAGACGTATAAATGAGAGTTAAGGCCTTTCCACACTGAGCGCGATGCGAAAACCCGAGGCGAATCGCAGACGAATGGTGCTTTCACACTGAGCGCGAATCGATTGTTCCCCTTTTGCTAATTAAATTCGTATATTAAATTTATCAATTTCATTCAACACAAACTATCTATAATGCTTACAAGAAAACATCTTAAAATATAAATAGTAGTAAAATTAGCATCATGCCACATTTGAAAACGGACAGTGTTTTCTTCCAGATCACATAATTCAGTGGAGAATTAATAGAAATTATATTAAGAACATGTGAGAATAACCATCTGTTCTCAGATGCAATGATAACAAGAGCACATCCTTTTCTCTCTCGTAATACTCTTCTTCTGTGTTCGTTTACACTGATTTTCGATACAGCGCCACCACTCTCGTTCTTTTGTGCAACAGCAGCTGCTCCAGGCATGTGATGTAATGCTCAAATCATATTGGATGGCCGTGTTTTCGCTTTGCAAAACTGAAAAGATTCGTCGATTTAAAAAAAAAATACATTTAAAAAAATAATAACATTTGCTTTTTCAGTGCGTGAATGTTCGCGATCTGTGTGGAAGCATCCATAGGAATCTGTTGTTTTATTCCAGCATGTCATCACGTGCGATATTCGTTTCGCTTTTTCGTGCTCAGTGTGGAAAAGACTTTACGCTCCATTTACAATATTATACTGTATTAAATTATATTTAAGTTTACTCAAGTATGTTTTATAGGGATGTAATGATATTATCAATATCGTCATATAGTGATAGCAAAACTCTTGATATGGTCATGGTCTCATGATGATACGTCTTCTGGGCAAAAAATGTATTCTAACTTATTCTAACAAAAGGTCTTTAAATTTGTGTTTTAGGCCATTATGCTTTGGCACAGTATCTGTTAAAAGAACTAAAACCAAAAGCACACTATGGCTTAACCCCTTCATCAAGTCTGTTTATCGCACTTCATCACACTCCGTTCAGGCGATCAGCTTGTGATCCGGTGTTTTCTGCATCTGAGAACGGCTCCGTTCACAGTATATGAATGCAGTGAACTCGTTTATTGCACATGCACATTTGGGAACACAACAGCCACCAGTTACGCTTTATTTTCGTGGCAGTGAGACCTGTTTTTGTAAGCCTGTTTTTACTGAAGCTGGAGTTCTTTTTCAAAATAAAAGTGCAATATGAATTACTGACAGCTAGCGGTTTAAATGGGTATTACCGCAGTCCAAATTCAAAATTTCTCTTTCAAATGTAGAAATTAGGAAAGAAGTATTTTAATTTTCCTACTGTATATACACTGTAAAAAGTTTTCACCAGTTTCAACTTAAAAACCTAAGTTTAGCAGCTGCCTTAAGATAAAGTCAAATTAAGTTATATCAACTCATTTTTATCGTAATAAGTTAAAATGACTTGTAGTTTTAAGCTGATTAAACTTAAAAACTTAAGGCAGCTGCTGAACTTAGGTTTTTAAGTTGAATCTGGTGAAAACTTTTTACAGTGTGCCTAGGGCTGGGCGATTAATCGAAAAATAATCGAAATCGACATTCAGAACCTATAATCGTTAAAATTTTTCCAGGAAGATTATTTCAATTACTTTCCCTTTAAAAAACACTAGCGCTCCGTTCCGTTATTCCGCCGACATGTCGATGGAGAGCTTAAACAGTATTTATACAGTAAAAAGTATTTACAGGATATACAAGGGTAATTTTATTTAGAGGAGATACTGCTTATTTTCTACTTTTAATATGAAAAACATTGAAAATTATTTATTTTGTTTCCAATAGTGCAAGTTATTTATTTTCACTAATTTAAGAAAAATGTGACTTTTCGTTTTAAGCAATGCTTGCTTTAATTTCAGTTGTTCAACACTGATGTTCAATTAATAATCATAGATCGTAGATAGTGTGTTTCCTTCAATTATCTTAAAATCAAGTAATGCACCCTTCATCCAAAAATCTCTCGCTTGTAATATGTGAACATATTTACTGTACAAAACTTGTCAGTGAACTATGAGGGCAAAAAAATAAATATTATATAAATATAATTAAATATAATTTTATTAATAAATAAAATAATCGTTCATTAATCGTAATCGGGTTAAAATGTTCAATTAATCGAGATTTTGATTCTAAGCCAAATTGCCCAGCCCTAAGTGTGCCTATGAAATATTAATTTTCATTTATTTTGCAGTGCAATATTTTTACAATATATGGCTATTACTGTCTTTGTCATTGTTATTATTATTATTACATATTAATCGGTTTGGTTTCCTAAAACACAAGTGTGAATGTAAATTAGACTGAGTCAGTATAATCACAAGTAAAAAGAGGGTTGAGTCAACTTTAAAGTGTAGGTACGAGTCAGTTCACTTTTTCTGACTTTTTTCAGACTTAGGTTTCTAACAACATGGGTTGGCACTTTTATTTTGAACTCTCGAAGCGCTTTAGATAGAATAATTAACTTTAAAAGTTGCAAAAAACTGTTCCAATTCTTAATTTGTCTTTTTCTTTAAATATCACAAAAAATAATGTATAGTGAACTTCAAATTGTTGTGATTTTGATATTGTTACATTCCTAATGTTTTAAGTTTACTCAAGGAAGAATGATACTGAGAAGCCATAAAAACTAAACCAGTGGCTGAATATTGAGCAATGTGTTGTAACAGGAAAGTGTTATAATAGATGAGGTTTGTAGATATCCTTTAAAAAGTGTTTCATATCTTGAGTGTATAAGTCAAAACATGATCAGCAATTTGCATGAAGCATGGGTGATGTTTCTGGATTTAGACAAATAAGGGTTATTTGAGAGATATAAGAGCCGACACGGCTCCTCACACCACTGGGTTGGGCTGTACGGATGGTTTACATATACAAACACAAATATAAACTCAGGACTCAACCTTAACACTTGTTCAGGAGGAACAATGAAAAAGTTAAACTGGACGAGGTTGTTTTTTAAAAAGGCACAGGTGGCATAATCTTTTAAACATAAATATATTATCATAGAAAACTGTGCCACACTCAAAGTTGAGGCTTCTCTTTACATCACTCCATCCAAACCTGCATGACTTTTTACTTCAGAAAATAAAGATATTTTTTGTCCATACTGTGAAAGTCAACAGTAACCAAAACCATTTGGTTAAGAACAACCTTCAACGCATATTTTGTTTTATACTGAATATGGTCACAATCCAAAAAATGCTGGGGGGTTTTCAATCCAATTTTGGGTCAAAATATGGATTAACCCAACTCTTGGGTTAAAAATTTTATTTAAAAAAAATTTACCCCAACAGTCGGGTTAGTCCATATTTGCCCTGAAGTAGAGTTGAAATAACCCAGCATTTTTTAGAGTACATATAGGAGTGTACATGATAACAAAATTTTGACTTTTGGGTAAATTATTCCTTTATTAGCATCTCAGATCCTATTTGCTTGTAGTCTGCATTCTAGTTCTTTCTGCTTATACACCACTCTCCAGGTTCATTAAATTCAAATTAGTGCAGCTGTAACTATAAAGTTAATGTTACACTGGATGACAGCATTGCTCCAAAGTTTTCCTTCAGGTGAATAAAATGTAATGAAAACGGTTTTCAGGGCTCAATAACCTTTCAGTGCTGCATGAAAGTGACGAAATTGAAATAAATCTTTTTTTTTTTTTGCATCATAAAATTTTATTAACAACAACAGTAATTTTAATGTTATTATTAACATTATTATTACTTCTTTGAGAGATTTTGAACATCTCAGAGCGATATTTTTTTATTTTTTTATATGAGTGGAAAATGGAAATTACAACTTTTTCTGCTTCACATTTTTTAAGTTATTATAATAAATTCTACTTTATACATCATCCAAGCATCCATTATATGTACTAAACATATAAGGAATTATTTCCATATAATGGACTTCTATGGGACCCAAGAGTTTGAACTTCCAAAATTGAGATTCAGTGCAGCTTCAAAAAGCTCTAAACAATCCCAACCGAGGAATAAAGTTCTTATCTAGTGAAACAATCAGTCGTTTTCTAAAGTTCGAGGACAAAATGAGATGAGAGAGTTTTTCAACATATCTTAACCGTCTTGAATCGGAATACGCAGAGCTAAACAAGACAAGCATTTTAGGTTTAAAAGTATATACATTTTATTTTTTTAGAAAATGACTAATCGTTTCACTAGATAAGAACCTTATTCCTCGGCTGGTAACGTTCCGAGCTCTTTGAAGTTGCACTGAAACTGCATTTTGAAAGTTTAAACTCATGTCCACTATATGGGGATAATCCCTAAAATGTTTTCCTCAATAAACAATTTCTTTATGACTGAAGAAAGAAAAACACGAACATCTTGGATGTCAATGGGGTGAGTACATTATCTGTAAATTTTTGTTCTGGAAGTAAACTATTTCTTTAAAACAAGTGAAAATATTCATTTACTTGTCCTAAAGACAAGAAGCAGGAAATGCATAACATCAAGCACTAATAAATTCATCAATCATACTGTAAACAAATCCTCCCACATGACAAACAAGTAGACACTCACATTTGGTGGCACGTGTGCAGTAAAAACAAGAAATTTAAACAAAGCAAGTGAGCATGCAAATGTCCCAAATGCAAAAAAAGAAATTTGAAACCAAACAATGGGAGAGGATCCAGCGGGAAGAGACGGCAGTGAGAAAAACAGACACAGTAATGGATGGAGATAGTAAATGTGTGCGTGTGAGAGACTTAATCAATCTCACTGTTGTCTTAGGATGGAGCCAAGGGAAGCACCAGGGATGTCTGGTTATAATCACCTGTCAGCCGTTTACACACGCGGACAATTTACAGAACACTAGGCTAACCTCTCAGACATCATGTGACGTCACAAAACTGTTGTCAGAAAGCAAGTGTGCACCAGCACCCGTAATTACAGCCTGTTTTAAAGAGCTCGTCCCTCTTACTTTTAACAGCCCACATCTAGAGCAAAGTAAAAGTTATTTGGAAAAAAGATATAGAGGTCAAGTACAAGCAATTTCCTAATTAAAACGGCAATATAATGGGAAAAAAAGGAACCCAGCTGAGATCGCTTCTCCATTTTATTATTTTTCCATTGCTGAGGTGCTGCGTGTGTAAACGTTGTTTTTCTAGACCACTTCCCATTGGGAACTTAAACTGGTGAATTCTTCTGAATTCTTGCTTTCCATAATAGGAGCTTGGGGGACGGTGTGAAGTGATTCACAATATCTTATATATACACAGGCCAAATACTCCTGACAATAGAAAAAGCACAACTTAGTTATTCTTAGAGAAAGTCAGACTGTTTATATAATTATATGTGCCCTCTAAGACAAGAAACAATATTAGTACTGCTCATACCTCGTTTAAACCCCTAATCTTTGGAAACCACATGGATGATAGCATAAATTGAGCAGCTTCTTCAGTAAAAGTACAATATTACTTTATATAAGGAAGTTTTGCGAGTTCAGAACTACTATTTGTGGCAAAGACGATAAAAAATTATTTACTCACCCTCAAGCCATCCTAGGTGTATATGTGACCCTGGACCACAAAACCAGTCTTAAGTAGCATGGGTATAGTTGTAGCAATAGCCAAAAATACATGGAATGGGTCAAAATGATCCATTTTTCTTTTATGGCAAAAATCATTAGGATATTAAGTAAAGACCATGTTCCATGAAGATATTTTGTAAATTTTCTACCATAAACATATCAAAACTTAATTTTTCATTAGCAATATGTATTAAGAACGTAATTTGTACAAATTTAAAGGCGATTTTCTCAATATTTTTATTTTATTTTTGCATCCTTAGATTCCAGATTTTCAAATAGTTACATCTGGCCAAATATTATCCTATCCTAACAAACCATACATCAATGGAACGCTTGTTTATTCAGCTTTAAAATTTTGTATAAATTTTATTTTCGAAAAAATTACTTATGACTGGTTTTGTGGTCCAGGGTCACCTATTAACTTACTAAGTTCTTCTCTATATGTGACCCTGGACCACAAAACCAGTCTTAAGTCGCTGGGGTATATTTGTAGCAATAGCCAAAAATACATTGCATGGGTCAAAATTTTTGATTTTCTTTTATGCCAAAAATCATTAAGAAATTAAGTAAAGTTCATGTTCCATGAAGATTTTTTGTAAAATTCCTACTGTAAACATATCAAAATGTAATTTTTGATTTGTAATATGCATTGTTCAGAACCTAATTTGGACAACTTTAAAGGTGATTTTCTCAGTCTTTTAGATTTTTTTGCATCCTCAGATTTCTGATTTCAAATAGATGTATCTCAGCCAAATATTGTCCTATCCTAACAAACCATACATCAATAGAAGCTTATTTATTGAGCTTTCATATGATGTATAAATCTCAGTTTTGTCAAATTTAACCTTATGACTGGTTTTGTGGTCCAGGGTCACATGAGAGTTTTCTCAGATGAATACAATCGGAGTTATATTTAAAAAATGTCTTGGCTTTTCCTAGTTTTATAATAGAAGTGAATAGCTGTTGATTGTCAATAGTCTAATAAAGTTTTAAATATGGATATTTTTCTTACAAAAATGCATCAATTCGCTTGTTTGATGGATAGATACACTTTATTAGACTTCAAAATCTCAACAACCATTTACTGCTGATACAAAGCTCAGAAGAGCCAGGACATTTTTAAAATACCTCTGATTGTATTCATCTTATAAAGAAAGTCATATACATCTTGGCTTGAGGGTGAGTAAACCATGGGGTAATTATCTTTTTCTGGGTTAATTATCTCTTTAAGTATTTTGGTTTTTACATGTATGCTAAGCACAAGAAACTGGAAACTTTTAAGTGACTTTTTTATATTTGCATGGTTGTTGTTTTTTTACTTCAGCCATTAAGGAACCACCCAGAACACCCTAGCAACCATATAGCAACTTGCTAAAATGACAAAAAAACTTCATGGAAACCACCCAAAACATCCTAGCATCATGGTGGCAAATTTTGGGCAGGCATCATAAAATGTAAAAACGTAGTGTGAAGTCTATGAAAACGAAACAAGTGGAGTGGAACATCATTCATCTGGGACAAAAATCCCATGAGAGAGGTTAGCTCAGTCCACAAACGAGACTATATGTTAGAGGAAGCGGGCGCCTGTTAAATGTAGAGACTTAATCCATCAGTGCAGACAGGTGTCTAAATAGTCTCCAGTGAATTGCCCTTTCAGCCTAAAATGAGATAATGGAGCCATCAGCTGATGAATTAGAGGTGTGTATTTGTGTGAGAGAGATAAACACGCATACAACGAACTTGGGAGGCAACAGCAATACTGTGACTGTGTTGTGTGCCATTACTGGTAGCACCCTTTCCATCTAGGTCAACGAGACTCAAGGGACAGTTCACCTAAAAATGAATTATCTATCATTATTTACTTACCCTCATGTCGTTCCAAACCTGCATGACCTTCTTTCTTCTGCGATTGAACACAAAATATAAAATCTGAAGTGTTTTTGGTCTGAACAATGAATGTTAGTGGGGTCTAATGTTGTTTAGATTACATGGGGAAAACATACTTCAAAATATCTAGTTTTTTGTTTCACAGTACTACCTATTCTTTTAAATGCACAATTAAAATATTGAGTTTCTACGCATTAACCCAGTCAAATGTTCACCGCAGACTGCTTGTGAAACTAGGACTTGTCAATCACTGACAGCAGAAAGGTGAAAAGGTGAGATTAACAGAGTGAAGAATAAGACGAGGGCATGAGGGGAGAATTACAACACGCTCATGTACTGATGCGGATGTGATTTAATGGACCGCACCAATCAATCACACTACAAAATGAGGACAACATGAGGGGAGTACGAGTTTGAGCATGCAGATGTTTCAAGCTGGTGTACAGGGAATATACGCTAACCAGCCTCCAGTAAATCCCCAACCAATGTTCAACTCAGCTGCAGGATATTGCGCAAGTATGGTGCAAATAGAAAAACACTGGTATGGAGCTCCATGACATTTTGTTCAGCATTTAAACAACGTTTCCAACCACTTTTCCTGTTCTGGTCTTACCACAGTGATTCCCTGTGATTACAAAACTCGGAGTGACCTGAGGAGTCACTCCCAATGCATGACAAGTTCCCGCGAATAACTCATGGCTCTTTTCACTCACATCTCTTGTGAATTGGTAATGGACTAAAGAGCAATCATAAAGAAAGACTTGCGTATAAAAACAGCTGCACAAGTCTGGTGCATTTCTCTATCTCCATCTTACTGTCTCGAAAGCTTTTTAGATTTTCCTATTCCTCCATTTCATTACTCTTTCCATGTTGACCACCTAAACGTTCTTACTTCCCAAATGTTGATGTTATTTACTCTTGTCTGCATTGCTACTTGAACATAACATGTAAAATGTAAACAATTGTTATTAATTATTACAATGAAATTTGCAATTTCCAAAAATGACAATAATTTAGGTTGTGTTAGCATAATGAATATTATGAGATGAGCACAAAGATTTTTAGGACTACCCTCAACAAAAGATTTTTCTGGTCGACTAGTAGTCGTTCATTTTAAGGATTAGTCGACTTTTAGTTGCACGTTTAATAAACCATATAAATCATAATAATGAGCCTTTAATTGCCTGCATAGTCTAATAAGTGCTCGTGCGCATACAAAAAAAGCTTGCCACAGCGCAGCGGCAGATATAATAATTATGAATGTTTTAGGGAAAAACAGCAAGGAGGCTGCATTAACGGTTTAATCATTTATTGATAAACAAGCACTTTCTTTCTGCATGTTTCATATGGATTACATAATCTAGGAATATTTGTTTACTATTTGAATTTGTTCATTTAAAAGTAGACATTTCACTCTCTATGGCTAGCCTATATTTTCATGTCTGTAAGGCAAGTATACATAGAGTATTGAAGTTTTGCGCTTAAGTTCACAGAGACCGAGACGTCAGGAAGTGCATCCTGTTTGCTTTCGTTATTATACAAAAGCGCAACGTTTCGTTGTTATTCTGAATGAACACAAATAAACAGAGTCTTTACAGATTTAAAAGATGTATTACTTCTATTTGTATGACCAAAAATTTGTATTTTAAGAGCAAGTGACCGCAGCGGCACCTCCGTCTGTCATGCAGTTAAAGCGCTACTATTCAGCTTCCACACTCCACAGAGACACTTCAATAGCGCACATTAGACTGAGTGGCTGTGTAAAGTTGCTAACACTTCTACATTTTATATATTTATGTTTTTTTATCCAAAACAAATATTAATAAACAAGAGAGTAAAGGAGAAGTCCAATTCCAGAACAAAAAATTACAGAAAATGTACTCACCCCCTTCTCATCCAAGATGTTTTTTGGGATGTCTTTTGGGATTGTTTGAAGCTATATTTAAACTGAATTTTGGAAGTTCAAACTCAGGGCACCATAGAAGTCCACTATATGGAGAAATATCCTGAAATGTTTTCCTCAAAAAAATTATTTCTTTACGACTGAAGAAAGAAAGACATGAACATCTTGGATGACAAGGGGGTGAGTACATTTTCTGTAATTTTTTGTTCTGGAATTGGACTTCTCCTTTAAATAACGTATAAACAACAAATAATTTAATGCAATAATACTTTGCCTCCCTTAAGCTCACGTACGAGATGGAAAAGCCTACTTCACAGTGACTGCTTCATTATCTTGTCCCTGTTCACCAACATTTATATAGGTCAAACGGGTGAAAATGACTAACTAATTACAAAGTAAACAACCTGGACATCACTTTGGCTCATGAATCGAAATAAACAGACTTGAAACATGAAATGATCCGTGAATAAATGGTTTTTAGTGAGTAAATGAAAGCTGCAGCGCAGTGCCTGTCACTTTTATATATTTACTGTGTTTACAAAGTATTTGATGACTAATGAGTGGAAAGGAAAGTAACCATTAATAATTATAATGGCCTAACCACAGTTCACGCTAATAAATTAAAAGGCATGCAAAATATTGTTACAACACTGTTACAGTTATTTTCTGAAGCAATGCCAAATGGTTAAAAATAAACCTTGATGTGACTTGATTTTAACTTGATGTTAATACAAGCATATTAAAAAAAAAAAAAAAAGATATCGCAGATTTGTCCTCTGGTTGATCTTTTTTTTTTTAAAGTAAAAAAAAATAAAATAAAATCCACACACGGAGGGGATTTGCCTCCTTATTTCATAAGACACCACACACTGCTAAGCCTGCAAGATCCACCAACACCCCCACAACAACTCCAGCGAGTGATCCACAGGAGAGGATGAATCAGAATTTGCCAGGCAAAAACAGCAACAGGGTATACGGTTGAGATCTGTGAGGGTCTTAGGTGGCTAAATTTTTTATAAATAGCGAGTATGATAAGTTAAAAAAAAATGATGTAGCGATAGCGGGCTTTAATCTACCCAGGGCTAATTTGAATGCACAGAAGGGCCGATGACACCTACATAAAACGCCTCTTTCACAGCTTTGCAGCGCTATGAATGTGTGTCAATCAATACGAGCTACGATTGCTCTGTAGTGGGCCGATGAACAACTGTTCCCTACGCACAAAAGCCATGCTATTTAATCTTATTACAATACAATAAGCATGTAACAATCACTGCTCCTCAAGCTCCTTTACAAAGCAAAAGTTTGCATTTCAGTGGCAAAACGAAAGCATCGACAACAGAAATATAGAAGATAAAGGGATATTTCTCACAAAAAAAATATATTTTTTCATCATTTCCTCACCCTCATGTCGTTTCCCTATGACCTACTTTCATCCGTGGAAGACAGAAAGACAGAGACATTTGGCAAAATGCTAGGAACTGTCAGCTTCAGTAACCGTTCATGTGCATCTTTTCTCCATTCAATGAACATGAACAGTGACCAAGGCTTTTATTCCGCACAACACCTTTTGTGTTTCACTAAAGAAAGAAAGTCAGGTTTGGTAAAACGTAAGGGTTGAACATCAGGTGAACTGCGGCTTTAACTCTATAAAGCCTATTGTATACCACTTTAAGACCAAAAATTGTAAATACCAAAGCTTTGCTGATAAACCTGTTGCACACAATCTACTATCTACAATCTACAATCTCAGACCGATAGTTCTCACTTTTTAGTAAGTAAAAAGTCATTTAGAATATTTCTAAAATGTTTGCCTTCAGGTCATGGTACACATGTCTTTTTGCTGTGAAATATTTAAAGATTTGTACTGTTAGAAAAGGAAAGGAAAGGAAAGGAAAGGAAAGGAAATGAAGTGAGGCCAAGTATGGTGACCCATACTAGGAATTTGTGCTCTGCATTTAACTAGCTTTCAGAAAAGCTTTGACTGTTAGTAATATTTCAAGACAAACATTACCTGGACTAAAGCAACTTAAGTTTACTTGATTTTTTTTTTTTTTTTTTTAAGAAAAACCCTGTTAAAATGTACAGATCAAATATGATACAACAGGTTTTAGAAGAACATTATTTAGTACATTTCTAAAATGTTTGCCTTCAGGTCATGGTACATGTGTTTTTGCTGTGAAATATTTAATGATTTATATGAAGTAATGTTAGAAAAGCTTTAGGATTGTTAGAAATATTTCAAGACAAACTTTAACTGGACTAAAGCAACTTAGGTTTGACTTGATGTTGATTTTTTTTTTGAGAAAAAAACAAATGTATGGATCAATTTATATTTGTATATTTGTAGCAATAGCCAAAAATACATTGTATGGGTCAAAATTTACCTTTAATTTATGCCAAAAATCATTAGGATATTAAGTAACGATCATGTTCCATGAAGATATTTTGTAAATTCCCTACCCACCCACTGATTCCAGAAATATTCAAATAGTTGTCTCCACCAAATTTTGTCATATCCTAACAAACCATACATGAATGGAAAGCTTATTCAGCTTTCAGATTATGCATACATCTTCATTTCAACTGGTTTTGTGGTCCTGGGTCACCTATAGGGGCCATAAAAAGTCATGATGTATCAAATGTGTTTTACGTTTTGTATCATACAGGCAAACTTTAATTTTTATACATCTCTAAATGTTCAGAAAAAAATAAGGTTAAGAAAATTAACATTGCATCTGAATGTGAAAAGGGACTCTTGCATGTATTGTGCAAGTTCTAAGCGTGTCAGACGTCAAACCAACAGCTAAACAGAGTAACATGACATGCAACCCTCTGTTAAAGCCCAAAATGTAGCCTACAGATAGTCAGGGGGAAGAAAGCCCGTGGGTTTCCTCTCATGATGGTGTGAGCCGTGACATGTAAGCAGAACTGAAGGCACAACTGAGAGAATTGCTGGGTTACTCATCAAACTCAGCGCACGTACATGGTCGCCCACGACTCGACTATCTATCTACACTGCGCCTATAGGGCCTATTCTGCACAGACAGAGGTGTTAAAATGAGATTTCAGGCTCATCAAACCCCGCCGCTTCTCTGCAACAGGAAACGTCGAGGCCTTTTCTGAAAGTTGAGGAAGTGAGCGTGCAGTGATGAGCAGGAATTTCTCGCACTGGGTGCGACAGACTTTTCAGTTTCGGGCAGTGGGGCGGAAAATAATAAACTGTCTGCTCATTTACGTTACAATCATGCAACATCAAATAACCTGTCGTAGTAAGGGCTTGTTGTTGTAGCGAATAAATATGAGTAGCCGCAGCGAGCGCTGCAAAAAAATAATATTTATCAGTCACAACTTGGGTTCTCAAACAACAAGATAACATCACATCGCAGTTGATAACACAAGTCGTTAAAGCAACTAAATGGCGCACACCCACGCATACTCCGAAGAGATTTCAATTGCAAAGGGTGTACAAGAACACAGCAGGGCTGTAGATTTATGGTGTAGCGTGCTGGTCAGTCACCCCACCCTGGGTGAAGTACATAAGATGTCCAGTGATCATGTTTTAAGAGCGTTTGCTTCGAGTGCCGATGCATGTCCTGTAGACTACAGATTGACCGTGTGCCTCACTCAGACAGACTAGTAACGTTGGGTTTCCCACGCCATCCCTCTAGCCTTGAAGGTTTGACGGGATCGTTCATCACAGGGTGGGCTGTGAGAATATGATATCGTGACTTCAAAATAAGAAGTCAGAGCCTGAATTGAACCTGCGCTGAAAACTGTCTCTTACCTGGTCCCCGCCTTGTCGCCCATCTCCGCAGGCCTTTTCCTTCAACAAGAGAAAGATGCTGTGTAACAGATTTGTAAGCGAGCCGAGACTTCGAGTAAAGCGGTCCTCCTTCCCTCAATCACTGCCACTCTCGCTGGATAGTTTCCGCAGCCCAGAGACGGAAGCCTCTCGCCCCACTCCGCTCGCTGCCGCTTCAGACAGCAAGCAACTGGGCTTTGGCCTCAGGGTTTGATAGGCACCGCGAATAGCCAATCAAACGTGGAGACATGCCTGACGTCATTCGATGGGTCATGAAATCCTCCTACTTTGCCCTAGGGACTACCAATCAGAAATGTCGTTTAGAAAGAACGTGTGCTGCCCAGTACAGTATGAGGAAAAACTAAAACATTTACATATTTACGTGCATCATACGGCGTATCCGGGAATCTGTTTAAGGTTTCATGGAGAAACTGAAAATGTGTTTGTAATATAACTGACAGGATTTGGATGGATTTTGCGTTTTCATCTAAATGTCAACAGCTAAAATGTTATCTCGGAACGCAGATCATTAAAATGTCAAAATGATGAGGCGAATGACATTAAACAGGAACGCAACAGACTGATAAACTGCGTTTGTGAAACGAGAGTTAATTTCCTCCATGACGAACTAATATAGAGTTCCTTTATGAGTGCATATGACTCCCATCTAATTTCAGCATGTCACTAATGTCATTATCGAAAGAATTCCCATGATGGCATTATGTAAGGCAAACATGAACTAATGGCTCATGCAAACTTGTACAATAAAATAGAGCCTTGCGCCATCTAGTGACGTAAATTTAAACAACAGTCACACAATGTCACTAAATGAAAATCAAATATATCTGCGGTTGATTACGAGTTGATGAATAATGCGCTTCCATAGTCATATGTGTGACCCTGGACCACAAAACCAGTGTTAAGGGTCATTTATTGATTTATACTTAATAAATAAGCTTTCCAGTGATGTATGGTTTGTTAGAATGTGATAATATTTGGCCGAGATACAACAAATCTGGAATCTGAGGGTGCAAACAAATCAAAATGTTGAGAAAATCGCCTTTAAAGTTGTCCAAATGAAATTCTTATCAATGCATATTACTGATCAAAAATTACGTTTTGATCTAATTACGGTAGGAATTTTACAAAATATCTTCATGGAACATGATCTTTACTTAATATCCTAATGATTTTTGGCATAAAAGAAAAAATTATGATTTTAAACCATACAATGTATTTTTGGCTATTGCTACAAATATACCCGTGCTTCTTAAGACTGGTTTTGTGGTTCAGGGTCACATATGATACAGTGATAATATGGATCTCTGTGTTAAGGAGGAAAACACCTCAATTTTGTTCAAACTTAGTGCAGATTGTTATTTCTGTGACCAAAAATAAGATGAAATTCTGATAGCTTGTAATGTTTAACAGTATAACAGAATACCTAAATGCCTATTAATATCAGTTTCCACTCCATGTCTTTCAGTAATATAAATACAAATATAGCCATGCTACTTATGATTGGTTTTGTGGTCTAGGGTCACGTTTAGAAAACAATCCAAAATATCCTATAAGATTTTGAAGAAAATTTAAAATCAGGGATTCATAGTTTAAACTTTGATTATTTAAAGACATACTGCACTAATGACTTCATTACACAGGGTCTGGCTTCCTAAACTTGACTTTTGAGTAGGCTACATTTGTGAACCATTATGCAGCAAAAGCTATTTTTTAAGTGATGCATATTTATTTAAATTAAAACTGTTGCTTATATTGAAGAAAGAAGTATACATAAGCTTCATCTATGGCTGAAGGTCGCCAAAATCTTTCCTACACCTATTTTTCAAAAAGTTTTTCAAAAAATATTGTGCATACATTATGTTAGATATTGTCATCAAGGTCCATTCATGCTGTACTCTCTCTACATTCTTGGTCTACAGTTAAATTGGCAAAATGTTAATTATTTGACCAAAATAAGAGGGATCATACAAAATGCATGATATTTTTTATTTAGTACTGACCTGAATAAGATATTTCATATAAAAGATGTTTACATATAGTCCACAAGAGAAAATAATAGTTGAATTTATAAAAATGACCCCTTTCAAAAGTTTACATGCCCTTGATTCTCAATACAGTGTTGTTACCTGAATGATCCACAGCTGTTTTTTTTTTTTTTTTAAGTGATAGTTGTTCATGAGTCCCTTGTTGCCCGCTGTTCTTCAAAAATCCTTCAGGTCCCACAAATTCTTTGGTTTTTCAGCATTTTCGTGTATCTGAACCCTTTCTAACAATGACTATGATTTCGAGATTCTTCATTTCACACTGAGGACAACTAAGGAACTCATATGCAACTATTACAGAAGGTTTGAATGCTCACTGATGCTTCAGAAGGAAAAATGATGGATTAAGAGCCAGGGCTGTAAACTTTTGAACAGAATGAAGATGTGTACATTTTCCTTATTTTGCGTAAATATATATTTTTTCATTTAGTACTGCACTTCGGAAGCTACAGAAGATACTTACATGTTTCCCAGGAGACAAAATAAGTTACATTTACCCTGATCTTCAAAAAGTTTTCACCCCTGGCTCTTAATGCATTGTGTTTCCTTCTGAAGCATCAGTGAGCATTTGAACCTTCTGTAATAGTTGCATATGAGTCCCTCAGTTGTCCTCAGTGTGAAAAGATGGATCTCAAAATCATACAGTCATTGTTAAAAAAGGGTTAAAATACACAAAAATGCTAAAAAAATAAAATAAATAAATAAATAAAAATAAAATGGTACGACCTGAAGGACAGCTGGCAGTTTAACTGCTCAGGACAAACAAGGGACTCTATCACTAAACAACCAAAAAGAAAAAAAAAATAGCTGTGGATCATTCAGGTAACAAAATTAAGAATCAAGTGTGTGAAAACTTTTAAACACGGTCATTTTTATAAATTCAACTATTATTTCCCATTGTGGACTATGTAAACATATTTTATGTGAAATATCGTATTCAGGTTAGTACTAAATAAAAAATGTCACGCATTTTGTATGATCCCTCTTATTCTGGTAAAATTTAACATTTTGCAGATTCTGCAAGGTGTATGTAAGCTTTTGACCTCAGCTGTATATATAAGCTTCAAAGGCTTTTGCGATTTCAGTATGACTAGGTGCAAGGGCTATCGCTATAATAATTATAACTTTCAAACTTTAACACTTTAGTTAAGGATCAGTGGCTGAAGGTAGCCAAAATCATTCCTAAAGCTATCTTTGAAAGTTTTTCAATAAATATTGTGCATACAATACACTAGATATTTTCCTCAAGGTCCATTCATGAGGGTTTCTCTCTCATATATTCTTGGTACAGACATACAAAACACAAATAAAAATGTTTCAATTTAATTGCAAACCTCAAACATATAAAATGAAAATCATAGATACAGATAAGTACAGATTTATCATCAGCATCGTTTCTAACTTTATATTCAACAAAATATAAGAAACAAACTAGGGATGCACAACATGTCAGTGACCATATCAACACTGGCCAATACTGACATTTTGTTTAGATATAACCAGGACTTTTTTTTTTTTCAATGCTAAATTTTTATGCCAGATTTCAAAGGTGCTAACAGCTCTTTTCTGCCTCATATTGAAACCTTTTGACCTGACTTCACAGCATTTTACAGTTTTTCAAATCAGTATTTCTAGAGTGCATTCCTAGATCACACAACAGTTCATATATAGGAAAGATAATACAAATATCTTTCCTACACTGATCACGGATGTGCTAATATATCATGTAGTATAGTTAACAACATATAGCGCACACCCCTGCAAAGGGACTAACTGACGTGCTGGTGGCAACTGCTCTTTTTAGCACTGCTTTTTTTCCTAAACTGGACAAGGAAGAGGAAGCTAATGATGGTTTCGGCATGAAATGTCTGATATCGGCGCACAGTTCCAAACTGTTACGCCTTTCCACATGCAACATACTACAATCATGAACAATATCTACTCAATGTCAACCATATACAGAGCTACACACTCAGGAACCTCTTAAACAAACAAACAAAAAAAATATATATAGGGCAGAGATTTACATATACAGGAAGGGGGATTACTTGTGTAAAGGCCTTTTGTTATACAATTGGTAAAATGATACAAAGATGGGCTAGGAAGACACTGGCTACCATGATGAAGTGAGATCTTTACATGTGCACATGCACTCACACGCACACAAAGCTGGAAGTAAGAAACTGTGGTAATAAGTCTCTCACTGAAAGCACACAAAACATTCCACTTCTATTAAAACAACAACGGGGCTATGAAAGACCACCAGTGTATTCCGTATCTACTGAACTTGAATGGGGGAGAAATAGGTATTATAATCAGAATTGATCAAACATACAAAAATGACAGTCTATTCATCATCATCATATTCATCATCATCCTCTTCTTCGTCTTCATCCTCCTCATCGTCGTCGTCATCCATATTGCTCTTCATCATGGGTTTCGGAGCCATACCATTTGCCACCATTCCCATGCTCATCGACATACCCCCAACCTTGCCCTTCGTCTTGTAGTCTGCAACATCCTGCACAAAAAGGAAACATTGTTATATTGGAAAATACTGGAATTGTGATTTAGTGGACTACTGAAGCATTTAGATCGAGACATACCTTCTGATACTTGTCCTTCAGCTTGTTGGCCTTTATCAGATAGGGTTGTTTGTTGGAATCTGTGAGGCTGTTCCACATCTCACCAAGTTTTTTGGCCACGTCTCCGATGCCCAAGCTAGGATACTGAGCCTTGATTTGTGGACGATGTTCCGAGCAGAACAGGAAAAATCCAGAGCTGATGATCATAAAAGGTGGCGAGATAAATTTATTCATCAACATTTGTAAGATAATGCTCTATTTACCCTGGAAAGAAAATAAAATAAAATTAATAACTATCATTGAAAGCTCCATGTAACAAATAAGATGCCAGAATATAGCAAACTAAACCCTGTCCTACCCTAGTGAAAAATAAATGCACTGAAATTTATTTGAAATACATTTATTATATGCCAAGTATACTACAAATCTACCTTTGGACTACCTTACAATTGTACTTTTAGTGTACTAAACTAGTACACTTAAAGTCTGCTAAATTGGAACAACTAATTTTGTACTTAATGCAGTTTAATTGTGCAGAAGTATAACTATTGCAAGTATACTTGGGTGCACCTTAAATATCTTGCATTTAAAGACTGATATTATTCAAAGATCATACAATTCTCATCAATAGTGACATTAAAACACATTTTAGGCTTAATATTAAGAAATGTGCATTGTGCACAAGCAGTACTCCAATATGTCAGTAAATATGAAAATAGGTTTGAACTATACTATAAATATATTTTCAATATATTACTTTTTTACTAGGGTAATCAAATGAACTAAATATCCTTTACAATAACTACATACAGACAATTTTCAAAATGTGTGTCAGGTCTACTCACGCTGGTCTCTTGGGTGCGTTGGGGTCCTTCTTTTTGCCTCTCTTGCCTCCAGGCATGTAGTGCATCATTTCTTGATCATAACGCACCTTGTCCTGTTTGGCCATATCTTCAAACCTGGATTTCTCTTTATCGGACATCGCCTACGCAACAAATCAAGAGAATTTTTCACTGAGAATAGGAAAGTACTTCTGCATTGCTTTATTTAAATCATTTGAGTCAAATATTATTGGAACATTTTATCTCAAAACTAACCTTCCATCTTGCAGAGCATCTTTTGGAGAATTCTGAAAAGCTGACTGGAATCTCGGGGCTTTTCTTCTTGTGCTCCTCTCTGCATGTCTGAACGAAGTAGGCATAAGCAGACATCTTGCCCTTGGGCTTCCTGGGGTCTCCTTTTGCCATTTTCGTTGGATGAGAGGGGCCTGTGTGAACTGACGTCTTCTCTTGTGCTGTATTTGTATCTAAAATGATAGGAAATAAAGCGTGTAAAAAACAATAATGTTACTCAATTTTGTCGGGTGTGACTATTAAAAATTGATAAAAACATAAAATGTCTTATTGCACTTTTTTTTTTTAAATAGGACTACATTTCTAACATCAGTGGGGTGCAGGGCTTATTAGACTAAGATGATACACAAAGGGAATTCCAGACCCGTCCTTCTTGCATGGGGGATGTGAACTGATTATTAATGAGACTGATTGGTGTTCACAGCCTTTTTTTTTTTTTGGGAAAAATACAATGTGCCACCGCCATATTCTTTGTGGCTAATGTGCTAGAGCTATTAACAATACACCTTTTATTGTTTGTTATTATTAGAAAAGTTTGGACTACTCTATTGCACAGACATGAATTTCCTTCATAGACACTCTTATAGGTTACACAGAAACGCACTTGGGCGCTCATGTGAGGACGGTTGTGCTAAGCAATAAAACCCACTAAAAACAAAAAGCATCTTTACACGAATGCATCCTCATGACAGAAACTGTTGTTTATTTTGCTAAATCTTTCACACCTTATTAATAATTTATTTCGAGCTCAATCGCTGTTCTTGGTTTAAAACTATGCATTACAGCGTTCTGCCCGTTTACAAGCATATAGAGGCTATTATATATAGTAACTGGTATAAGCTCTGCCTTGCGCTGCTGTTCTCCATTCATTAAAATGGCTTCTTTGCAGCGCGAGCAAACAGATGGGTTGACCGTGCAACAAAGCAACACACACCCCCTTGGGTTTAAAAGACGATTTTAGCGACCCAAAGGCTTTGATTAAAAGAAAAACATGTTTATTAACTAAAATAAATATTGTACTTTTAGTTTAAAATGACTGTAAAAGCCTGTCAGATCCCATTTCGGCGCATTTAACTGTTTTTCCAAGTTGAGCCCTAGCTGTCGCTTGGCGCAGTGCTGCCTTAACAAAGACTACAGCCAGCCATTGCCTATGCGAGTGTATCCAGCGCAACTGTCAAGCTGGAAAAGATGATAAATCGCTATGCACTGTCTTTATTTTAATACAAAGAGTTAGAGATAGACATTACAAAGCGAAAACGAAAGGAACGGGCAGTTTTGCATCTGAAATGGATGTTTTCTCTCTGAAATTATCCCGTCCTTGCTGCGTGAAGGAATAGCTGCTCGTCAATGGTTTCAATCGCCAGCCATTTTAATACACGGCAAGCGCGCTTGTTTAAGTTGGAAAAGGAAAAATGCAATAACATGTTTCCAGCGCGTATACAGTTCCGTATTTCACATAATGAGATAAAGAGCATAGAATAATAGCATAAGCGAATGTTCTCGAGGACAAAATATTTCATTACGTGAAGATGTCATCGAAATCGGTCTGTATAGAAGAAGGCTGGGTGGCTCATAGACAGGACACAGCGAGCCATATTCAGCAGCGATGCGCGTATAGAATACAGTCCGGGGAAAAATCAGTTTAATAACTTTTAATCTTTCACTTAAAGAAAATGAAACAGTATTAGTGCTAATACCAGTAAATCTAAAAATGACGTTTGACCTCTGTAAAAATACAGTTTTTATTTGTTTTATTGACATTTCTGTGATTTATTAGAAATCTCTCAGAAAGACAAAACGCAAACATTATCAAACAAACTGCAAATATGCATAACTCCTTTTTGACCTTCACATATGAACGTATTTATTTAAAAAAAATCACATTTATTCTGTTTAGGGAAATAAATTTTAATTTCACATTTAAATAAAAACATATATAAATATGAATGAAATAAAACATTTGAGCTTAAAATGACTGAAATGTGTTGTGTTAAATATTAGACGGCTTTCCGTACCTGTGTTGTTGAGTTGATAGAAATCTCGCCACTGTCTTCCCTTCTCTCTCCTCTTTAAACCCCATGCGCTCAGCCTCGCGCTAGCTCAACACGAGACCGGCCTGATTGGCTAGGCAGTCTCGCCGATTCAAAACAACCTCCATTCCTCGCCATTGGGCCGCGCTGCATGCACATCTAGCGACTCTTCTTCCAGATTGGTCCTGTTGAGAGTTTTCGTATGCCCGACCTCTTTACTTTGGAGGATGCCTCAGAGAACTTGCACAGAGAAACTCGGAGTTTCAGTTCTTCTACATTTTCCATGGTAAGGTTAGTGTCACACTTTGTCAACACGGATTTAGAGGATGCTTAGTAAACCTGCAAAGGTATAAACAGTAGGTTCCCATTCTTGTATGTTGTTTCGAGTTGTATTTTCTACTATGAGTTAATATCTACTGTAGTAATTATTCCCACCAAAATACAAAAATGGATTATAGTCCTGCAAGGACAAAAGACTGGGCAAAAGACTTTTGTAACAATTGTAAGTCAAATGTCAAAAAAGCAGGACAGTTCATCATAATTACACAATTAAGTACAATTACATTATAAATGGGCCATTCTACAGAACTGGTCCAAGGTCAGAATTGGAAACGTCTAGAAAAAAATATTTTTCCCCAAAAATTGTATGTATGCAAATTGTATAATAACCAAGGTACACATTTCTAGTAATTGTGCAGTTAATTCCCATTTTGGATTTTCAGGATGTTTTGGGAATACTTGTCCTCTCCTCAAATTTGTCACTACCGAAACACAGTAATAATAATTTAATTAGAAGGGATATTGACCTATTAAGGTTTTGCTTACATCTACATTGTAATTTTTTTTGTGCTATTTTCTAAATTTTTAAGAGGTAAATCAACAACAATTTCTTTACCGATATTTCATGTCATTTATGAGATTTGTTGTATTTTGAATCCAATTTATCTTTGTAAAAGGCAAAAAGTTGATTATACTGATTTCAAAGTTAGAGGAGTAGTTCACTTTCAGAACAAAAATTTACAGATAATGTACTCACCCCCTTGTCATCCAAGATGTTCATATCTTTCTTTCTTCAGTCGTAAAGAAATTGTTTTTTTGAGTAAAACATTTTAGGATTACTCTCAATATAATGGACTTCTATGGTGCCCCCGAGTTTGAACTTCCAAAATGCAGTTTAAATGCAGCTTCAAAGGGCTCTAAGTGATCCCACCCGAGGAAGAAGGGTCTTATCTAGTGAAACGATCGGTTATTTTCTAAAAACATTTACAATTTATATACTTTATAATCTCTACACAGAGTACACAAAGAGCTAGACAAGATGAGCATTTGAGGTTAAAAAGTATATAAACTAATTTTTTTAGAAAATAACCGACATTTGTTAGATAAGACCCTTCTTTCCTCGGCTGTGATCGTTTAGAGCCCTTTGAAACTGCATTTTGGAAGTTCAAACTCGGGGGCACCACAGAAGTCCATTATATGGAGAGAAATCCTAAAATGTTTTCCTCAAAAAACATAATTTCCTTACGACTGAAGAATGAAAGACATGAACATCTTGGATGACAAGGGGGTGAGTACATTATCTGTAAATTTTTGTTCTGAAAGTGAACTATTCCTTTTAGGATTCATTAGTTTAAATATACATTGAACCAAAAACTACCATAACATCTTAGTTGATAATTTAGTATACTTTATTTTTGCCAATACATCCCATGTACTGGTAGTGACTGCACGTTTTTGGTAGTGCTTTGGTAGTAACCACATTACATTACAGACTGTTACAGAGACAGTTTTATGGGATAACACCCCCCCAAAAAACATGTCACTACCGAAACTCCACAAAATATTTTGGTTATGATTGTTTCAGTAGTGACAATTTTATGGAATAATACCCAAAAAACAAAGATGTCTCTACCGAAACTCCACCAAATGGTTTGGTAGTGACAATTTTAGATACTTTTGAACCTAGCTCAAAGAGGCTAATTAGCACATGGTTAGCTAGCACAGTTCTGAACAGTGGTACACATATAAAAACTAAATGTTATGGAATAACTCCCAAAAATGTGTTCTTAATTAATAATAATAATAATAATAATAATAATAATAATAATTATTATTATATGTTTATTTTATATAGCGCCTTTCTACAGTATCAGAACATATACACATTACAGCAAGGAAAAAAACAGGAAATAAGGGAAAAAGCAAAAAAAAAACAAACATAAAAATATATACACACAAGTACAGATAAACGTTGGAACCAGGCATGAAACAGAAAATGCAGTCAGTCATCAGAGAAGCAAGAGAGGAAGAGAAATGATTTAAGGTGAGTTTTGAAACGCTCGTCCACCAAGCGATGCTAACCTGTAACGTGGGACAGACAGCAGAGCAGTTTCTGAGGAGAGTAGTGTGCAAAGTGGGGAGTAAGTGTGAATGAGATCAGAAATATATAGGGGAGCAAGACCATGACGTGCTTTGAAGGTGATAAGGAGAATCTTGTATTGGATACGAAAACGAAAGGATAGCCAGTGAAGTCTGTGTAGGATGGGAGTAATGTCACAAGATTTCATTGAAGAAGTGAGGACCCTGGCTGCAGAGTTCTGGATGTATTCAAGCATTAACGTTGTGTTTGGTAGACCATAAAAAAGAGAATTACAGTAGTCAAGACGAGAAGTAATGAAGGCATGAACCAGTGTCTCAGCATCATTGATGTTTAAGAAGGGACGTAAACGAGTGATATTGCGAAGGTAAAAGAAGGCAGTTTTAGTGAGTGAAGAAATGTCAGGTAGGAAGGAGAGAGTGGAGTCAAAGATTATACCAAGGTTTTTAACATTGGCGAAGGGTCGGGTTATGGTCCCAGCAATGCTAACATTGTCAGTACAGAAAGAAGCAATATTTTTAGGTGAACCAACAAGTAGAAGATCTGTTTTATCAGTGTTGAGTTTGAGAAAGTTACTGTACAGAAAAAAGGTTTGGTAGTTTGGTAGTGACGTTCCTTAAAGTTATACACAGATTTTTCAGACTTTTGAACACATTTACCCCCATAGTTTTATAATTTAGTAAAAGTAAAATATAAACTGTTATAAAATAAAATATATTTTTTATAAAAAGATACTTTTAAAAACCAAAATAGAAAAATTTTGCATAAGTTGAAATTTAGGGGTTAGGGTTTGGGACAGCCACCTCCCAGTTGAAGGTACCCAAAAAATTATGTATATTATACGTTAAAGGTCCCATATTGTCAAAATCGAAATTTCCTGGCTTTTTTTCATGATAACTGAGGTCTAGGGGCTATGTAACTACCATATGAGTTTCAAAACAGTCAATCCACAGTAAACTGCACACAGCCTGCTTAAAGTAGCTGTTCATGTTCATGAGCCACTGTGACTTCCGCAAAGATGTGACGTCCAATCTACTCAGTCACCGCCTTCAGTCACCACCCCGAGCACCAACCACCGTCCCACCCTCCTTTTCTCAAACCCAGACAACATCGCGTCCAGTGTTGCCAGATTGGGCGGGTTTCCGCCCAATTGGGCTTCTTTTGATCGGCTTGGACCGGAGAATAACGCATTGGGCGGGTAGACAAAATTTGGGCTGCTTTAAAAAAAGAAAAGCCGCCCAATCAGCTGTTTTTTTCTTCGCTTTTATCATTAGTGATTGTTATTTTAATACCTTCGAGCTCAAAGTATCACAGTAATATAATGTGTAGTGCAGTCATCAACTCATTTTTGCTTAACGCAACGCTTACTGGTTTAGTTTAACAGAGACCTGTCAATCAATTTACGTCTTTTACGTTAGTGAGATGTGATGACTTGTGAGTGACGAGGTTTTGGAGCTATAACGGGCAAGATTTTGAATATGCAGCTTATTCATTTATTCATTTTAAGTAATTGCGATGGCAAAGTGGCCTAAATATAAGTTACACGATAAAAAGTCTAAGTGGATTACATGTGGTGAGAGATGAATAGAAGACTTCTAAATATAATTGTAACTGAAATAAGAAAACGTGGGTGTGTGCATGAACTTAAATGCCAGCTACATTGTTTCTCATCACTTTATTGTGCACTTTTTGCACAGAAGTTAGCATATTTTTACTGTGGACATTGAAAATGATGCATGTGTTTTTCCAAGGGTTAAAGTCATAGGTTAATTTCCACTTTGAAAAGAAGACATTTTACGCATATTTTCGGACTGTTTTGATCCATATTCCTGTGAAATTGATTTATCTTTATTTTATTTTGTTATTATTCTTTTTTTTAAGAGATAAAAATGGTCCTTATTAACCTTGACATGGCAATAAAATTCTCATTATTTTGGCAGTTAAAATTTGGGCTGGTTTTTGTTGAAGTGGGCGGGTTTTGGTGAGCTTTTGGGCTGGAAATCGTCAACCCGATCTGGCAACACTGGCACCAATCACGTCCCACCCTCCTTTTGTCAAACCCAGACAACATCGCGTCCATAACATTGCTAAGCAACAACAACACGGAAACTAATCTAGAAAACCCTGTTCAGTCTATAGATGTCGAAACTACATCATTGCACAGGCTTCAGAACAACGTGAATATAAGAGACCAGTGGCACGTCAACTTCAGCCTCTTTCACACAGCGATTGTGGTAAATACACGGATAATGTTTCCCATGATTTTTTCCGGAATTGTTTAATTGGGTTCATTCACAGTTGTTTTCCGGAATCTGTGCGTGCTTTACACACAACCCATAAAGACATGTGACGTTTGGATGTGAGATGTAATGCAACACGTATGTTTCACTAAACTGAAACTAACCTGAACAAACTGTGCTTCAGCGCTGATAGTGCGGAGCTGGCTCTGCCCGATCGCCGCTTCATTCCACTTTGCACGTATTTTTTTGTCGTGAAGTCGTCGTGTCGTTGAGTCGCAGGGTAACGTGCATCACACAGCGCTCGTTCCCGTAATTTTCCAAAATCAGCGCGCATTGTGAAAGGGGCTTTACTAAAGCAACAGTTATGTAGCTTACTGCATTCGGTGTTTGAAAAAGAAAAAACATGATCATTCTGAAATATCTTGTTGAGTATCTGCAGGCTAGGCTCTCTCTCTATGGCTCTGGGCTCGGCTAAAGCATACATGACCTTAGTTACCTGTGGTTGGCCTGGCTGTGCGTCACTCAGAAAAACAACAGGCCAATCAGAAGAGAGGCTCATGAATATTAATTAGATGGACCAAAATTGACCTGTTTTTGACAGAGCTCCTAAAAAAGGAGCTGTAACAATATATTGAGATGGATTTTGGCACTTATACCGCAAATATATATTCTTAAGGACATCAACAACTAAAATAAACCTCCAGAAATGTGTACAATATGGGACCTTTAAGCTTACTAATATTTCAAGTATTAATGTGGGTTTCAGTAAATAGTAGAATCTTAGTAAACATCTAAGATTTTAATACTTAACAGCTTTTTAAATGTGTTTCTTGGTGGTGGGACAGCAGTTTGCACCAATTCTATATAGAATGACCCAAATATGAAAGGAGAAAAGTTGCAATAAACAGAAAAATGTACTGCAACTAGTACACAGTATCAACCCAGGTGAAAATCAAGTGCAATTCCACAATGTACCTAAAGTGCTCTATTTCCACACACTAAATTTGTACCTAATATACTAAAAATTCTTCTTTAGTACTTCTTAAGAACATCTAAGCATACTCAAATGCTATTTTGGGACACCATGAAAAGGAACTGAAATGTGCTTTTAACATACTATCTCTGTATTAAAAATGTATTTAGTTACCACTTGTAGTACACTTGAGCCCACTAGTGTATGAAAGATTGGTTCAAGTATACTACAAGTGATAACCAAGATGTTCTTAGGATTATCTTAAGTATATTAAGTACAACATTTTGTAGTCAAATTAAACAGAGGGAAAATCATTTTATGCTAATCATTATTTTACTCAATCCAGTGATTTGTTAATTCCCTGACATTTCTTATTGTACAGTATACCAATCACATTTGACAATGTCTCAGGATACCTCATGCAAAGACACCCAAAAAATTCGGTGTATTGGGACCCTTCAGAAATCAACACATTTCTGCCATTTACAGCCATTGATATGATGTCAAATAAGATATAAAAGTATAGTTTTTTTGTGTGTGTATAAACAAATAGCACTTTATCGTTTTGTATAAGTTTTCTTAAAATGGAAAGATTTCATTTTAAGAGTTTTATTGGCTTGCACACAAACCTAATCTCAAGGTCAAACCATTAGCCTTACTGAAAGAACTGCCAAAGAATCAAGCATGTGAACAGGTGATAAGCGCTAGCAAACATTAGTAAAAATAATTTTTAAAACACTTCTGTGTTAGTGAATAAATATATTGATGTTTATTATATTATTGATTTTTTTTTTGTGTGTGAATAAATCATTAGGTGGGCTTATTTGGAACACATGCAGGCTCAAATGGTACAATTAAGCCCATGCCAGACTTTTGACTTTATTCATAAAATATCTTAATTTTACATTCTAAAGTGTACATCAACTAATTAATATATTTTCAAATGAGAGATAAATCTTGCATTTCAACAATTGCTTTTTCGAATAAACCATGTCAATATCTATGAAAAACACATCAACTTAGATTTTGGTGGGCTTATTGGGTAACTTACCCTTCTACATGAAAATAGAGCACTTTAGGTACATTATAGAAGTGCACTTTTTTCCATCTGTGAAGGCTGATATGTTCATCATTGTTAGTGCTTTGAGGGGTTAACACATATTTCCCACATCTATGTTTATTTCATACATTCAAGCACTGTTCTATATCAGTTGTACAGATGCTGGGACACTGCAGGCCTATTAGCTGAAGGCCCTTGACAGATGCTATAGATAAGGATGGTTTAATATTTTGTATGCATTTAAACTGTACACCATCAGACATTTACAGTGTGGTGCTTAAAATCTTATTTACCACAACATAAAACAGACTGCAAGGGCAAAGCATTTGCAGATGCACAAGGGAGAAGCTTGCCCTGTTATGATATACCCTGCAGGGTCCATGTGTACTTTCGTTGCTTTGATATTTTATAGGACATAACAGACAGTAATAGTCCCATTTTGTTTTATATTATACTACATTATTATGATAGATGTCTTCAGTGTGGTGCCTGAAAAGAGCAAGACCAACAAAATTTTGTGTTTCATTTCAATCAGGACAAAAAATTATTCACTTGTATATAATTTTCTCCATGTTTTACACTGTCCAGTAACAGTCTAGCAAACAAATTGAAGTCAAATGTCATGTGTGTCATCTTATGGCATCTACAGACTGTGCTACTACAGCAGTTTTGTAAGATCATTACAAATTTCACTGTGCAACATAGATCTACTAAACTTGGGTTCAACAAATATATAATTGTAATCTATGATGCAAGTTAATATATATGAATAAAACATCCTCATGTGTACTAAAAAAAAAAAAGAAAGAAGAAGAAACTAATTGGAATCCCACATACCGGTAGACATTTTAGAATTTTTAAGCCTCCATGGCATTTATGTTTTAGCACCATGTCACATTGATCAATACGCCCTTTCATGTTGCATTTTTATTGGCTAGTCAGTAGACATAGGTCATAGCAGCATTGTGAGATAGTCATCCTAAATTTATGACACTGTTAGAAAATTATCGCAGACTATCTTTGGTCGCAAGACCACGATAATGGCCGTTTTCACAGTATGACATAAGACCACCATTTAGGAGCCACGGCGAAAAGAAATTGGCAGGATTGTTTCACGAGGGTCATCTTTTGTGTAGGAAAGACTAAAATAGTACAATGTATCCACCTTTTTCTTCAACGTGGACGTAAGCCTATGGGTGAGACTTCTGTAACATTATCTGCTATAGGAAAATAACGAGAATAACATCAAACGGTAAATGGTAAAACTGATTGCACTACAAACCAGTGTGTTCATCATTAAAATAATACATTAAAATAATAGGGCAAGACATACCAATTTACAATATGAAGCAGCAAAATGAGCTGTTTTGTGCAGCTAAAAATAGCTGGATGCCGATGAGACCGGAAGCCAGACCCATAAAATGTATAAATGGCCTTCTCTTATGGGAAGAAAAAGGTGGATAGCCAGGCAATACAAGCAATGCAAAACTTGCAGATAAATTATAGCACATGTGCTTCCTGTTTCGTAAGAATTGTTGTGCCACAACAGAGATGCTATGCTGAATGTACCACATCAAAATGAGAGTTTGAATTCAGCGTCACCACTACTAAGCTTCCGATACGTCTTTATTGTTCTTAATGACGCTCAGGTGATGACATTTAATGTCCCCGACAACCCCTGTAGTCTCATTGACCACTTGTTAGCAGGAGAAGTAAATGTTTTTTTGTTTTTTGATCACAAAGGGCTATTACTGATGCATTTTATGTTATAGAATAAAACATGAAAATACAGTTGAAGTCAAAAGTTTACATACACTTGATTGTTAATACTGTGTTGTTACCTGAATGATCCACAGCTTTTTTGTTTGTTTTTTTGTTTAGTGATAGATGAGTCACTTGTCTGTCCTGAACAGTTAAACTGCCCGCTGTTCTTCAGACAAATCCTTCAGGTCTCTCTTTGGCTTTTCAGCATTTTTGTGTATTTGAACCCTTTCCAACAATAACTGTATGAATTTGAGATCCATCTTTTCACACTGAGGACAACTGAGGGACTCATATGCAACTATTACAGAAGGTTCAAACACTCACTGATGCTTCAGAAGGAAACACGTTGCATTAAGAGCCGGGGGTGAAAACTTTTTACATTTGAAGATCAGGGTAAATGTAACTTATTTTGTCTTCTGGGAAACATGTAAGTATCTGTAGCTTCTAAAGGGCAGTACTAAATGAAAAAAAATATTATATTTAGGCAAAATAAGATAAGTTAAATGTACACATCCTCACTCCCTTCAAAATTTTGCAACTCGGCTCGTAATGCATCGTGTTTCATTCTGGTAACAATCAAGTGTATGTAAACTTTTGAAAGGGTCATTTTTATAAATTCAACTATTATTTTCTCTTGTAGACTATATGTAAACATCTTTTATGTGAAATGTCTTATTCAGGTCAGTACTAAATAAACAATAACATAATTAACATTTGCAGATTCTGCATAGGGGTATGTAAACTTTAGACTTCAACTGTAAATTGAGGTTGTGTTAACCACAGACCTTATTTCAGACATTTACCTAAAAGCCTGTTCAAAAACCCACTGACTTGAGACAATGGAACTGGAAATGCTAAAATGCAACTAGAACAAAACAAGAAAGCATGGAAAAAGTGGACCTACTATGCATGATCTCATATGCACCACTTATCTAGATTATGCACCCATTTTATATATTTTCTGTGAGCATTCTACACTGAACAGAAAGGATGAGTCACTGTGGCGCTTTCAATTTACATTTACTGTATGTTTTATCGACTTACAGTAAAGAACAGATATAGTGGAAATGCCAATTTCTACTCTCAGTATCAAAGTATCAAGCTATAATCTTAGGTTTCAGAAATCAAAAAGAACTTCAAAACTCAAGAGTAGATGCAAATACACTGGTCATTTATGCCCTCCTTAATAAAAGAAAAGCACCTAGAAAGAAAAGTCAAACCCGCAAATTATTATATTTGCCAGTTAGTGACTGACAGTTACGCATGCTGCTACTATTACAAGTGACCTGCACAGACCTCCGCAAGGGCTGGATCGTGTTTTAGAGGTCAAGCCCCCTTGCCCCCCATCCCCTGTGCACAACACTGTATGACAACATAATAGTGTTTTAGTTGCAATAACAAACCAAAATATAACTAGCCTATGCAAATCAAGTGTCTTATAATAGCAAAATAGATACACTGCCCTCCAAAAATTTGGAAACGCCCTAGAAAAGTGGGGTTTTGGACAATATTGGCATGAATCCTTTTTAATTTGTGATAGTTTTGCACTGATAAGACATATTTTAATACATAAACAGTTTATACATAGAAAAAACTGAAATGTTTGATTCATCAAAATATCCACTATTAGCAGCCATTACAGCTGCTATTTATTTTATTAACATTGACTTGATATATTACTCTAAGCCTCCTGAAGGATTGCCCAAAGATGATTCACACTATGCTGATATCGTCCACACTTTGCCAGGGGTGTTTCCAAACTTTTGGAGGGCAGTGTAGATATAGGCCAAACCATAGAAATGACTTAATAATTCAGCCTGTTTTAAAGGTCCTCATGCTTGAACTGGCTTTTATTTGTCCAAGTGGTTTTGGACTTTATACTGTTTATTTACTAACTCCTAACACTTCAACTGCTGCTTTAATAGTATTCTATTTTTCCAAAAGTGTGATTAATTTAATTAAACTTAATGCATTCAACTTTTTAATTGGCAAATGATTACTGCACGTAAATTGACATTGGCTATAAACCAGAGATCCATGTGTTAACCCACCAAACATATAAATTATTAACTGAAGTCAATTGTGCAAGTCACTTAATTATTCAGAGACGCACAATGATCCTAATTCAGCCATTCTAAGTGAATAGCCAAATGCACGAGAGAAGGTCATCTTATCTCCTCGAGCAGTCCTTCACTAAGTGTAAACACGTTCTTATCGCGCGTATTCTACACTCAGCTGGTCACAAAGTTCACTAGTATGTTTACATAGCTATTATTTATTTGTAGCTAAAGCTAGAATAATCGGTAGGTTCGCCTATTTGTATAAACAGTGTATTTCAGCGTGTTCTAAGCAAAAAGCAGAGCTGAGCTTAAGGAACCGCCCTAAAGCCGGTGTTGTAACGTGATCTAACACACGAGGCTGTGAATCTCATGCTCGCTCATTCTCACTGCAGACTGTCGCGCAGGCTTTTCTGATCTAAGTGAGGAGCTACGACTCTTAAAATTACCCTTAGGCCCCAAGGGCAAATAATCACATATACATCATCTACTGCCAATATTTAATCCCGGTGCCATTTCGGACTTTCAACATGGGAAAGAAGCTCGCGACATGGACGCTTCTAGCGGTCTTTTCTCTGCTGGTAGTGAAAGGTAAGCGCTGCGCCCCTCTTTGTTGAACCCGGTGCCATGCCTACTTAATCATTTTTGTCGGCACCGTAGGCAAGCATTGATTTAAAGCATTTAGACTCTGACTTTTATGTCGCCTCCATTTTTATGGAAAACACCGGGTGCAGGAATCACATAAATCACCGTGTTTGAGTTGCGTTTTAACATCTGTCTGGGTCTGGATCATCTGTCTGGGTCGAGCCATTGCTACGGCGCTGTGCATGACATCCTGTGAGGCTCAACAAATGATGTTCATCTATAAAAGCGAAAAATTAAATCAAGTTTTTAAATGTTGGGTTTATTGCGGGGTGAGACAGGTTAAATACGCCCGTTAAGCATATTAATGAGGCTGAGAGGAATATTACTGTTCTTGTCTATTGAATATTAAGTGCATCACTAATCGCTTGTATGTTTCCACTTGCGCAAGGATGCATTTAGGACTATTTAAGATATTATGAATAAATTTGGTTTCTTTATTGAACAACATATCGTATTCACATTTAAGCGTCAATAACTGAGGTGTATTTTGATTATGTTTAGCTTATTCTATAAATTAACATCGTCGTGTATTTTAAATTAAAATATTAATGCTGTGCCACAACTTGTAACATTTGACCAATTCATGGTGTTTTGCAGCCCTCATTTACGTTTTCCAACGGCTTTAATCATTATATCTGGGCTTGAAAAAACTAAACTAAACAAAACAGTTCAGTACTGGCTGAAAATAAATATATTCACAGAACAATATAATTTCCAGTCTCCCCATCCTAGCACGGTACAGGTAGCCTACGTTGGGAGGCTTGGAGTCAGGGCGCATGCGCATAAGAAGCCACAATGCGCCCAGGTACAGCATAGGAGTTTGGATTTTTTTGGAGACTGCGGAAGATAGGAAGATACCATCATTTTATGACGGGGGGACAGTCCCCCCTCTGTTGGTGTGAGGCACACACCAGCACAATGTCAAAGGATTCCATGCTTGTATGAGCAAAGTCATGTAGGCGTTTAAAAAGAGTGACTTCCTTTTCTGACAAAGACTACTTTCAATATTGTATAGAAGCATAGATGTGCCCTCCATGTTGTATTGTATAAAAATCCCCTTACCCACTACTGAAATGAATGAGGAAAGCCAGCGTCTGCAGTTCTGGCAGAGGTAAACGGCCCCTCCCCCTTTTCCTCTCAGCCACACCCCTTTGAGGTATATGTAATTAGATACATGTTTACACTCCCTTACCTAAAAACTCATTGGATATTTATGATGAGCATATTGTTTTACTATTGTTTTAGGTGTTAGGTTCATGTTTTGAAATGTTTTCATTTGAATTCCAATATATTTGTCTTTAATCTGCAATCTGTATAATCACTAAAACCCAAAATTAAAATATATTAACTAATGTACTCCATTTAAACCCGTAGGTCACTATTGTAAAGGGGAAAAACATTAGATAGATGAACTGCTGTAACATGACATATTGATCACAACAGTGTGCGAGTGCTGAGCTGGCTTTGGCAGCACTGCATGAGGGGTAACTGTTGCTTTTAGCTTTTAGCTAAACTTAATTTGCACAAAGACAACCTATAACTGAACAAGAAAAAAAAGGCAGGAAGAGGGATTTAGAAAAAGACAGTGGGATAGACATTAGAAGAGACAGATAAAGAAATATAGATGTTTAAGACTGACCCCTGTGGAGTGTTGCACCACTTTATCTGTGACCCAGTGCTAAAAATATATGGTAGACACGCATTGCATAAGACATGGAGAGCTGAGTCTGGCTTACTACAGAGGAACCATTTAGAAATGTACTACCAAAAATGACACATTAGGAAAGAATCTTGAAAAAAAAAAAACATCTTTGTTTTGTAGTACATCAGCACAAAAGATTCTTTGTCCCTTTGTGCTTGAAGAATGCATTGCTAAACTGTCATTTTCTTGTCTTTGTTAAAATCCAGGAATGCAGTGGCACTATTGAGGAATTTGTATCATAAAGAGTCTTTGGTAAAGCTGGGCATCAGATCCAGTTTTAGCATTAGCATCCATTAATCATCTGAGATTTTTATTATGGTACCGCATACTGCGAGTACTGCAGTCAAAATAAGAATATTACAGGACTTGGATGATGCAAAAAACAAAAGTATGCATTTATATGTATATTGGCACGGCTGGAGTACCTTATTACTTTTATAAAACGGTTAACACAAAATACAAATATTAAAACCAAAATGAATGTATTGATGTGTTACTTTTTTAAAAAGTAAATTCATTAAATGCTTTTCTTTTGCTAAAAAATCGTTCTTGACAGTGACAGTAAATGTCTGTAACAAGCCACAACTTGGAGCTTAAACAGAATTTTGTTTGCAAGCATCATTACTGTGTAAACTGATGGACATACAGCATCATGTCTAAAGCTAAAAAAACGAATAAATACAGTAATATTTCCTTCACACTTTGGAAACTGTGGGCTTCCACACAAACATCAAGGTATCTCCTGTATGAGAAGACTTCCTTTGACAGCAGAGTGTGTGAGCTCTAAAAATTAAAGATGAATGACGCAACATAACGCATCAAGGGTCTCATAATTCATTACCGAAGTAATAATCAGTTAATTTAGCTAAAATAAAGAATACATGGAATGGTTTTGACGCTATATTGATTGTTTATGTTGCTTAGGGTGTTGTACAAAGTAGTACGGAGAACTGAATAAAACATAGCTGTTGACCAATCAGAATCAAGGACTGGAACTAACTGTTTTATAATTTCTTTTATGCACATATGTAGTTTGTGTTCAGGCATGATTTACATAACATATTACATGCTTTTTCATTATTTAAATACGTATTTGGTATATGCCTATGCTTGAATTGCACAAATATTTTGTGAATGTTTCTGTGTGTCTTTCAGGAATAAGTCAAGATCTGGACTTGGCAGATGCATTTGACGACGAAGAACCAAGTGAGTATGACAATTATGTTAATGAAAATTCTTGGCCAAATTCTTTTTACTTTTATTTACACCAAAAATATTTAGGTGTAGTGTCAGATGGCTTTCATTTTGTATTTTAAATGACCTTTCTTTTTTTAATTCTCCAGCTGCCCCACCACCTAAAGTGGACCCAGCGGGTGGTGCAGGAGGAGCAGGTGAGAGTATTCATTGTTTGTTGTAATTAATATCACTGTAATAAGCAGAGCAAATGCTGTTAAATGAGCTTTCAAAAATTAAATGATGCAGTCATTTATTAGCTTATGTGACTTACTGACAATGAAAAGAATTGAATACCTTATTTAAAATAAAATTATGTTAATTTGTTCAACAGAGAAACCCAGTCTTAAACCTGTTAAGCCCACAGTCAAGGAACCAGCAAAGCCCAAGCCCAAACAAACAGGTGAGAGGCACTTAATATATCCCAGATGCTTGTTCTGCTTGAGATGAACATGAAGCAAATCTCCATACTAATTTTCTTCTATAACCACTGGAGCTATTAACATTTTCGAGTGCTAAAACACACAGGTTTTGTGTCTTGTGTTATGATGAGTCAGCAGGACATTTACTCTGACAGAAAGCTCTTACAGCTCATATATTTGTATCTATGTGTGTGGTGCAGTTTAGATTGGGGAGTAGCCTATTTTGAACATTAAAGAATGTATACCATAAAGAAATTCCTGTATTTTGGTGCTTACTAATCAGTCTTCATCATAGGTTTGAATACCCAGCACCCTCTGTATGTGAACTGCTTTACAATACTAACATATTAACTAACCTTCACTAACAGAGGAGACATACACTGATTATTTTGACGCCACCATTCGGCCAGGCCTGTTGCCCCGAACACCCCCTAGTCCTCTCCGAACCTCTGTTCCCCCTCGGAAAGCCCAGTCTGGTTTGTACAGTGTCGTCAGTTTCCCTGTAGATCCGTCCATCGTGTTTGTGTCCGTGTCTGTTTGCATGTAGATATGTGTATTCAAAGCAAGTTTAAAAGTGGGATGAAAGGCCAAAATTATTAGATTTATAGTTAAACAGTATTGACTTTTGATTGAGCCTAGTAATTTATGCGATCATGGATTGTTTAGCATCATTTTCTATAATGATCTGAATGTTCTTCCATATTCAGACGAAACAGAAGTCACTATAATAATGCTTTAGCTAGTACTCATGTGATGCAAATTATTATAAAATTACAGGAGCTAAAATAAGTAATTGCTACAAGCACATTTTCTGGTGAATGTCAACTCAAGTCCTTCTGTAAACTTATCCAGCGTGTCTCACACCCCAATACCACAGCACATTATGATCATATTTTTTACATTTGTTAGTATTGTCATCTTGTCTTGTGAGATTGTGCGTCTATCTTCACTGCGTAAGGCTAAGTTTACTAGTACATTTTCATTTTAAAACAACTTCTGCTACAGTTCCACCTGTCGTTTACACTACTCTGGTGTTTTTGACCCTCGAAAACTGAGACTTTCGAAAACATAGCAGACCTATAGTTTGAAAACTCTGGGGATGCCTTTTAGTGTAAATGGACCAAAATGGAGACTTTTGAAAATGATGACGTGGTTGCTCGCATTTGCTCTGCTTATCTCTGAAAACCTCGTAAACAATGCATGCCCAGTGTGCATGAATGGTCATGTTACACGCATTTTCAGTTGTGATCGTTTCTGAAATGCAGTGAAAACACCAGTGTAGACAAGGATCGTTTTCATTTTTAAATGCTGTTTTAAAAACGAAAACGCACTAGTGTAAACAGCCGTAAATGTGAAGCATTTACACACAAACCATCTGTTTTTTATAGTCACTTAGCCATGTTAAAATAACAGTTGGTACTGTGTATATTTCATTTGTTATGTAATGAGTAATTCTTTTGGCTGATAGGTCCTGGGGACTTCGATCTTTCAGATGCCCTGAACCCCGACAATGACATCAAAGGGAAGGGCAAAGACTCTGGCAAAGGCGGTATGTATTTTTCTGTTTACCTTCTTTTACTTTTCTCCATATTTTATTTTTTGCAATTTAGCAGTTCTGTCAGACAACTTTAAAGGATTAGTTCACTTCCAGAATAAACAATTCCTGATAAGGAAGATGTTCATGCCTTTCTTTCTGAAGTCAAAAAATGAAATGAAGGTTTTTGAGGAAAACATTCCAAGATTTTTCTACATATAGTAGACTTCAATGGGACTAAATGGGTTAAAGGTCCAAATTGCAGTTTTAATGCAGCTTCAAAGGTCTTTACCCAATCCCAACTGAGGAAAAGGGATCTTATCACAACGATTGATCATTTTCTAAAAAAAAAAAAAAAAAAAAAAAAAAAAAAAAAAAACCATTCTCATTCAGTCAGCACTTCCGCCTATGACCTTTCCAACATGACTATGTAATGTGTGAGATTGGGCTGGTGCAAAATGTGCATTTCTGGTTAAAAAGTATATACATTTTTATTTTTTCAGAAAATGTTCTATCGTTTTGCTAGATAAGACCCTTATTCCTTGGCTGGGATTGTGTAGAGCCCTTTGAAGCCGCACTGAATCTGCAATTTGGGCCCTCAACCCATTAGGTCCCATTGAAGAT
Source organism: Garra rufa (assembly GCF_049309525.1). Classification (NCBI taxonomy): domain Eukaryota; kingdom Metazoa; phylum Chordata; class Actinopteri; order Cypriniformes; family Cyprinidae; genus Garra; species Garra rufa. The sequence continues at coordinate 46,526,518 of NC_133363.1, read as the reverse complement.
CACTATATAGAGAAAAAATCCTGGAATGTTTTCATCAAAAAGAACATCTTAGATGAATTTTTATTCTGGAAGTGAACTAATCCTTTTTCAGTAATAATGTAATTTCATAGAAATAATGCTGGCTTTAGGGTTTCAACATAAATCTGCCGCAGAGCAGAATCTAAAACCTCTGGATAGAAGTATCCCGCTAAACTTGTTGCAATATAAAATAACTCATTTGGCTTACGCCAAAATAAATTGCTTTATCAAAGCAGACTTTGTTCTACAATCTTAAGAGAAAAGGAAATGGTGAGCTGAAATAAAAGCTTTCCACTCATGACACTGTCTCTCCAAAAAGAGATGTGAAAGCGCAAAAACAGTGCAGAAAATTAAGACGAAGGGCCATCTGTTTGCTATTGAAACATCACATTTTGTCCACCATTATTCATTTTGTACATTTTCTTTAAAAAAAACTGTGTAATCTTGACGGTCAAAGGCATAGCCAAAGGAAATCACACAATAAAGTCAATAATATCGCTCTTACAGTCTATCACTGGAAAACTTAGGCTACTATGTTGCTAGTCAGTGTGGATTAACCCAAGCTAGCCAGGCTTGATGGCATCTCCTATCCCTGCCAGATAAAGACCTCGGCGGAGGAGGCCGTGATGACGGCAAACCCAATAGCAGAGGTGGAACTAGTGGTAAGAAATAGAGTAACAGCTTGGGAAACCCATTCTGCCACCCTCTTCCTCTCTTAATCTTCTTGGCTGGAAAAAACCCCCTTTGTACCCACAAATCGAAGCTGATCTCACATTATTAAACTCCAATTGCTGTCTGATTTCAGGTCAAGGCTTTTTAGAACTGATGCATTAACCTAGTGATCACCATGGCTCCTGATCGCTTGCATCTTGACTTTGCATGCATTTTGGTTTAAATCAACCAGATTTCTAATTTCATTGCTTCCTCTAGAGCAGTAGGGCTGGGTATTGATACAGATTTAATGATTCGATTTTGATTGATTGATTCATTTTCTCGACTTGATAACATTCAATTCTGATCTCGATTTAATTTAATATGTTAATTTTGAAATATTTTATGTCTATTTCATATATGTGACCCTGGACCACAAAACCAGTCATAAGGTTAAATTTTACAAAACTGAGATATATACATCATATGAAAGCTCAATAAATACACTTTCTATTGATATATGGTTTGTTAAGATAGGACAAAATTTGGCCAAGATACATCTAGTTGAAAATCTGGAAACAGAGGGTCCAAAAAAAGCCTAAATATTGAGAAAATCACCTTTAAAGTTCTCCAAATTAAGTTCTTAACAATGCATATTACTAATCAAATTACATTTTGATATATTTATAGTAGGAATTTTACAAAAAAAATTTCATGGAACATGATTTTTACTTAATTTGCTAATGATTTTTGGCATAAAAGAAAAATCAATAATTTTGACCCATACAATGTATTTTTGGCTATTGCTACAAACATACCCCAGCGACTTAAGACTGGTTTTGTGGTCCAGGGTCACATATGTGTATTACATATTTAAAATATTAACACAATATTGTCTCTGCTTTCTAATTTGGTTGTCGATATACAATCATTATTAAAATGGTGGGTTTTGTTTAAATATCCATTTATTCAAATATCTATTGCATAATTGCAATATCAATGTGGGTTAAATAAAATATGATAAATATTAATATAGTGCATATATTTATCAAAACACTCCTATTTAGAGCTATTTCTTTCTAAATATGAGCCATGGACATTAAATGGGTTTTTTGAGTGATTGCATGAGACATGATACATTTCAGTAAGTTGTACTGTCTTACAACGTACCTTTTAATGACAATTTGTTAATTTCGTGCTATAACTTGTAGTAAAGTGGGCGAGTTGAACTGCAAGTCAAGAGCTTGTCAGAAGAATGCGTTGTATCTTCGTGCAAGGTAAACAAGGGAGCGCCATCTAGAGGAGAATACTGGTAATAATAGGACTCACATTAAGTACAACCAGTAGTATAGTATATTAAACGTTTTGTGGAAATAAACACAGAAAAACTTTGATTTGTCTCAAGAAACAATATTAAATTAAATGATTTTTTTGGCCCAGCCCTAGTCGGCAGCTCAGCTTTCAGTTTCCTGCAGTGTTGGGAGTGCTGGGCTTTTCCTCTTTTGGGGTCACAAACGCTTCACCTTTATTAGATCACTTTGGGTCCTGACTGATTTTCTAACTTCGCAGGTAGTCAATTCTCAGACGACGACCTTTTGGATGTGGGCAATGATAACTCCTACAAACCTGACAAAGGCAAAGGTGAAAAACTTAAACTGCCTGACAGATCCTCACATTGTAGGGCATGTCAAATAAATCAATGATTGGCCTACTGTAGGAGTGTCATTTGAAATGTTAATCTTTCCACAGGTGGAAAAGGTGGAAGTAGTGCCGGAAGCAGTGGTGGTGATTTGGATCCTGCTGATGAAAATAACTACGGTAAGATTGTGTTAAATAGTATTTAGGGCTATTAGAACAACACATTGTAAAGCGTATGCTAATTTGATCTAGATCAATCTTTTAATAGCACCAATGTGTTCATTCATAGACACCATGGCTGAGACTGGAACCATCGCTGGTATTGTGAGCGCTGTTGCTATGGCTCTGGTTGGTGCAGTGAGCAGCTACATTTCCTACCAGAAGAAGAAGTTTTGCTTCAGCATACAGCGTAAAGATAAACATATTTTCTTCTCAATTGTACCACATGGCTTGTATTATTTCATTTGCTCATTATCATGTGGTTCATCTCTCCACAGAGAGTCTAAATGCAGATATGGTGAAAGCAGATGCCCCAGATGCTGTAGTTGCACAGGAGCCACAAGGTATTGACCCCATTTATGTTGCATTTGTGAGGCAAATGTCTTCATTTAACTTTTTTTGGCCAAATTTAAAAGGTAAATTTGCAGATTTTTAAACAGCTTAAGTATAAGTAATGAACGATGTACGTTATTTTTCCATGTTACTTCCACAATATCACAATTATTTGCCAAAAGTTCATACTTCCCCCATCTTGCCAGTGGTGAATTTAATTTTTTATTTCCGTTTATATTCATCTATGTTGTTATTTATTCATTCTGTTCACCTTCTAAACAATTGTGATCTAAAGCCCAAAGTATACTTTGTTTTTGAACACATACGCTAGCGTATACATACAGTCGAATGGGTAGCTTTTTAAAGTAAAAGTATGTGCGGTTACAAAAATTTGGTGGTGTGCATACTGTATACACATACTATACTAATGACGAAATTTGCATCATGCAGTGTACACTGACCTTCGCATGTGCGCAAAAATGAAGTATACTTTGGACTTTAGACTGACACTTAGCAGCGTGGTTGTAGTATGACACAAAAAAGTTTTTGGTTATGGATGCTATTGTTTAATTACCCTATTCGTTAGCACATTTATCACATACAATTTATGTGTTGTTAATAGAAAAACGCTCCAGTCAATTTAGTCCTAATTTTGGACCAGATTTACTTACTGCTTGTGCTAGCGCAAACTGTCTTCTGGTGTTAAAATAGTACCGTCAGGATTTACTAAAGATGTGCAGTGAAGAATTAGCACTGAAAAGGCATGGACACTTAATTTATGGGAGGAGAGTATTAAAATTAATCAATGGGATTTACTAACATTTGCGCTCGTCAAATTATTATTTACACCCAAAAAAGCATGTCTTAAAGCAGGCAGTAATTTGTGCTGCTCTTAGTAAATTGAACTGGTCATTATTAAAATTATCTGGCTGCGTCTGTTTTCTTCAATGTGCGGATTGTCAGTAAGGGTGTGTTCACACTTGTCATGTTTGGTTTAATTAAAACGAACTCTGGTGCAACTGCTCTGGAAGTGTGGTTCATTTGAGTAAATGTGAACGCTGCTACCTGAACCTGGTGCGCACCAAACAAACAAACTCTGTTGCGGTTTGAATGAAATATGAACGCAACAAGGACCAAATACTTCTAAACTTTTGAAAACGTTGTAGACCCCATTTTAGTTCGCGTTTCAGTGTAAACAGACCAAAACGGAGACTTTTGAAAACAATGGCGTGGCTGCCCACATTCTCTTTGCGTATCCTTGATGACCATGTAAACAATAACATCATGCTTGTTGCTGTACCCATAGATATGTACAGTCGTGGCCAAAAGTTTTGAGAATTACATAAATATTGGAAATTCCAACAATCCAACAACAGTTTGGTGAAGATCAATGCATTTTCCAGCACGATGGAGCACCGTGCCATAAGGCAAAAGTGATAACTGAGTGGCTCGGGGACCAAAACGTTGAAATTTTGGGTCCATGGCCTGGAAACTCCCCAGATCTTAATCCCATTGAGAACTTGTGGTCAATCCTCAAGAGGCGGGTGGACAAACAAAAACCCACTAATTCTGACAAACTCCAAGAAGTGATTATGAAAGAATGGGTTGCTATCAGTCAGGATTTGGCCCAGAAGTTGATTGAGAGCATGCCCAGTCGAATTGCAGAGGTCCTGAAAAAGAAGGGCCAACACTGCAAATACTGACTCTTTGCATAAATGTCATGTAATTGTCGATAAAAGCCTTTGAAACGTATGAAGTGCTTGTAATTATATTTCAGTACATCACAGAAACAACTGAAACAAAGATCTAAAAGCAGTTGAGCAGCAAACTTTGTGAAAACTAATATTTGTGTCATTCTCAAAACTCTTGGCCACGACTGTATAAGTAGATGCCCCTTTCAACCGCTCCAAGCACGCCCTCCATCTAAACAATAGGGCATCTACCTATACATATCTATGGTTGTACCTGCATGAATGGTCATATGACATGCGTTTTTGGTTGTGTAGATGGAGATCGGTTCTGAAACAGAGAAAATGCTAGTGTAGACGAGGATCGTTTTCTTTTTAAAACGTTTAAAAAAGAAAACACACTAGTGTAAACAGGGTCTAACACACCTTTTGTTTGGGTTGTTCAGTGAATTCCGTCACGAAAGATATGTCATTCAACCAGACCAAAAATGCCAGTGTGAAAGGGAAGCAGACCAGGACCAAATGTATCATTTTCCTTTTTGCTCCAGACCAAATTAACCGAACTACAAGTGTGAACACACCCTAAATCACATGCAGAATTTTCCCCTCCCATCAGTGCTTTTATGGAATTGTGCTCTAACGCTAATTTGGCCTGTTTAGTAAATCTGGCCCTTGGTCTTTTAACTTAATTTAGTCCTGAAGTTGTGATCTGTTTATATTTGTATTTATACACTTAATAGAATGATTGATAATTATGTTATTTTCCTTCCTACTGCAGTTCAACAAACTCTTCTCCAGCCTCCCAACGCTGAGCCGCCCACAGAGGAAAATGTGGTGTAAACTGAAATGCAACACCCAAACTGAAGAGGGCGCAGTACTAAATCGTTGTTCTCCAATTTGAATGCCACTGTATTTCCTAGCACATTTGCACCAGAAGGCCCTTTTTGAAGTACCAACGTGACTGTTTAAATCAACCTTAAACATAGTGTAATCATTTTTTTAAATTCTATTTTAACTGTTCACATGCAACAATGTAGTAAGCCTGTTTGCAATAATATTGCTATGAAATGGAAAACACCTAACAATGAAATTTAGCATAATCTTCTGTGTCCCAAGAAATCACACTTGGGGCTTTTTACTGAGGCACATACAAAGAGTCCCACACATACTGCGCTACAGATTTTTTTGTTTGTCAATTTAGCTCATCATTCCTATTGTGCACAAATGCATATTAATGAACACTGATAAGTGTGATTAATCCAAGGTTTACAAAAACAGCTGATTGGATAATCATAGAAATACGCTTTTAAAAGGTCAAGACTGTTTTCCTTAAGATTTCACAGCAAGACGGGCTTAACAGATCAGCTGCTGTGAAATCTGCAATTGAAAAAAAAAGATGAAGGATTTGTGAAGGTTATTTTGTTTGAACATGATCTGTATATATTTGCCTTGCTTTCACAGAGCAGTGTGAAAAGATTGTTCCACATATATGCAGGTTTTTGTGTCTTAGCAAACTTTTTACTAGAGTGACTTTTGAGGTAAAAAAAAAAAAAAAAAAGACGAACAACTGAAGTCAAAAACTAACCAACAGCTGCTTTCTTCTAATTTGCTTTAAACAAAAAAAAAAGTGAAACGATGACTAAAATGGGTATAACTGTGAAGATGTGACGTGTGTTGATGAAGAAGCCGTGTTGACTGCTTTTGTGCGTGTTAGTTTGGATGTCAGTGGTTGCGATTCCTTCTTTTGAGGAATAGTTTGACTCGGCGGGATCAGAATCAGTAGATACATTAGCGTGAAGTAACTCGTGGGTGGAAGTAACCGGCGTTTTGTGTTTTCATGTTAGCGCAATACTTAAGCAGTGTAGTAGCTCTCGTATCGCTAATTCTGATCCATTGCCTTTTGTGGGGTTTTAAGGGATTAATGTGCTTGTATATCGCATACCGTTTCCAAGTTTGTACTCAAACCGTTGTATCAGTGTATCTCTATTTACACTTGTAGCAGTAAATGTACATAAATGTTTGTGCCCCCCACTCTTTTTTGGATTACGGGGAGTAGTTTTACCGCCCTAGCTTAGTGTTTGTATCGTTTGTAGCATGTTTGAGCTTTAGCTTCGAGACTTTTTAGAAACCTGTTACACCTTAATGAGTCCCTAGCTGCTTTCCCGTTTTGCTAATTTCCCCTTTTCATTCGGCGTTTGTGCCACAGAACTTGACCAGATGCTTCTGATTTGGAAGCTCACCATCTAGATGTGCAAGTAGAACTAGCAAAACCGGATTAAAAAGCGGCTTAATCCTTACCATCCTCTCCCTCACTTGAGATGCTCCAGATTTTCCTGTAGCTGTTGTTTTTCACTGTGAATTCAGGTGCACCTTTGTAACCCCCAACCCAAGCCCTCGCCAATGGTGCTTTCCTTCCCCAATGCCTTACCACGCTAACATTAGGGAAGACACGCTAGCTTGCTAACACAGCACTAACAGTCACGACCGTTAGAAGGGCTGCCTCACGTGAATGTCTACAAACTAGACGTACTAGGTTATGTACGTTGTTCCAGTTTAAAGGTGTGGTCACGTTCTCTGAAATTTCGCGGGCAAAAATGCTGACTGAAAATTCAAACAAGCCAAACAGTAAATGTGACCTCACCTTAACACTCTATTGCAGTTTGAACACATCTCAAATATTGTTAACTCACACGCCCGAGATAACTATAACATATTTACAAGTCTTGTGAATGGCAATGATGTCAAAGACATATCGGCGCAGAATGTTGCCTGGTACTTCCTTCAAAAGCGCGTCCTACCAAGGCTTTTGTACAGTATCTGGAGTGAAAACCAACCAAGAGAATGTTAGCTGAATGTAACTCTTTTTACTGCTTTGGCTACCAGAACAATGTAGCTTTTTTGGTGCTACACTGTCGTGTCAGAAATGAAGAACACCAAAGATGTGATGGTTTTGCCTTTTTGCATGTTCTTTGACTTTGGTGTGAGTCTAGTGATCCAGTGGAATGAATTTGAAACAGCTGAGTGAAAGATACAACAGTCTCGATTAAGGCAAATGTGGAAATTCACAAGTGTCTTGAACATTTTCGACAGCGTCATCGCCTGTTTCTGTTGAACTGCTTCCAGATTTGTTGCTTGGACGCATTTATGTGACTGTTAAAACCTCCCTAGTTTCTTCAATTGACCATCTACATTTCTGGGTACTAGTAGTTCATATGGTGGATGTTCGCATTTGTGAGGATCTCTGGGCTCTCTGGTGTCGTTCGGCCAGTATAGTTGCAATTTTGTCAAAACAAAGGGTGTACGCGCTGAACTGTACAGATGTGCATGTTTTGGATTCTAGCTGTAGATATTAAAGGTTTTTCTTGTGTACTGGGTTTATTTATTAACTTGAAACATTTGTTATTGGGACATACGTTTCTGAAGTGTCTTGATTTGCACTGCCAGTTTAGTTCTTGCATCATGGTACTGCCACAGATCAGGCTGAAATGCTGCAGGTTTATCTGTCATTGAATGAATTGAATTTCGGCTTTGATGCGAACCTCAGAATATTGACTTTCGGCAAAAACCCTCAGTTTATATCAGTGCCTGCTCACTCAAAAACAGACTGTGATGAAAACACAATTAATTACACAGATAGCAACGGGCAATCCTCTTCCAGACATTTTAATATTCAAATGTACTCAAATTTTACTCTGTATCTCACTGGTTATACTTGGTGGTAAAAGATCAGCATAAAGAAACCCAATAATAAACAATTTATCTTGTCTTTGATTCCTTCCTATTTATTTTTTTTCAAGTCAGGTTGCAAGTGTAACGAGTCAATTTACAGTGCCTTGCAAAAGTATTAATACCCCTTAATTTTTTTTTCACGTTTTATGTTTCTGGCTTATGTTAAACTGCTTTAAATTACTATTTCCCACATCAATCTAATCTCTATACACTATAATGGCAAAGCAAAAAAACTGGTTTTTCACATCTTTGCAAATTTATTCAAAATAAAAAACATAAATGATTCCATTGCATAAGTATTCATACCGTTATCTGGGACAGTTGAAATTTAGCTCAGGAGGCAAATTCAATTGAATGGGTATGATTTGGAAAAAAAAGCCTGTGGGGCTCAAACATTTCTGGAGAAACCTTAAAATGTGTGTCTACCCCTATCCAACCTGACAGAGCTTGAGAGGTGGAGAGGTCTAGTGGTGAGCTGAAGAATGGCAGATAATTGCCAAATGCAGATGTGCAAAGCTTGTCGCATCATACCCAAAAAGACTTGAGGCTGTAAAGATGTTTCAGTTAAGTACTGAGTTAAGGCTATGAATACTTATGCAATGTACTTGTTTTTTTATTTTTAATAAATGTATTGTGTGACAATTCAGATTTTTGATGTGGAATAAAAAGTAATTTGAAGCAGTTTAACATAAGGTAGCAACATAAAAAAAAAAAAAAGAGGTATGAATACTTTCGCATGGCACTGTATTTGAACAGAAGTAAAAAATGTGCATGTATAAAGAATAACCAGGGTTGCACAAATACAAAAATACACTCATAAAAGAAAAAAACAAATACACAATATATACTTTTTTAAGGTGCATTATAATTATCTGAACTGTTGACCATTTGTAAAGTCAAAACACCCAGAATTACAATTAAATAGGAATGGTATAAATATGCGAGTGATTCACAGATCGAAGAAAAAAAAATTCCTCGCACTTGCTTAATCAAACATGTGTTGAGATATATATACACATATAGATGGTCCCTATTTACCTTGTGTAAACATAAATATCAGTAGTACATGAAAGTACAGTAGTAGTGCAGTAATAGGGTGTGCACATTAAAAACCAATTACACTTTCATACTAACAAACATAAAACAAACGCAATATGTGGTTCCAAAATGGCAGTATTGCAACAGCAATATTCAAAATCCCACTGCTTGTATAAAAATGTATCTAGTAAAATCTAATCAAATAAACTTGAACACAAGACAATATGAATATGAACATACGTTCATAGGTAGGGGAATAAGATATTCATGTAAGATTTTACAAAGAATTGTTAAAAGGTTGAACTGGTATTGGCACAAAGGCAGGCAATGCTGAGGCAGTAAAGTAAAACTATCACAAAAACGAGAAAAAGCACAATGTCACAGAAATGCTGTGATTAAAATAGAAGATGTTCATACTTTGACTACATATAAATAAATTATTAAAACTTATGTCAATAATTACGAGTCAAGGTAAAATACTGGCCTATTGTTTATAACCTCAATCACGATTGAAAGCTTTCCTGGTTATCTGATCAGAAGAACGTTTATAACAGCACTTCCACACAACTGAAATGAATTGTGGGGGACCATCCTCTTTTTGGGTTTTCATGCAAGTTTTCACACGTGTATGTGCTGGGCCTCTATACATCCTGCCCGAAGCATTATCCAGTGACAAACGGCCAACAGATTTAGACTTCACATTACCATGTTTACTGTAGCCTATAGATTCCTTCCACACATTCTGGTAATAATGAATTCTCTAATGTACTTTACACAGAGGTGTGTAGAGGAGTACCGCCATGTGAGGGAGAATATGCATGCTCTGATGAAGAGGAAATCGAGCGTGATGAAGATACTTCTTTCTGTAACTCCTCCGCCTTCCTCTGTAGCTCGGCACGCAGATACAGCAAGTCCTTCAGGTTCTGGTGCACAGGCATCTGATCAAAAGTGGATACACAAACCACATTTTAGTTTCCTCAGAGAGCTGGTGTCAGTTATAAATCCTCTAGTTTGAGTAGCAATCACTAGCAACCACATGATTATACTAATTGTTTGTGAATTGGTCAAAGGGTTAGTTAACCCAAAAATGACAATTCTGTCATTTATTATTCACCCTCATGCTGTTCCAAACGCGTAAGACCTTTGTTCATCTTCGGAAGACAAATTAAGATATTTTGGATGAAATCCGAGAGCATCTGACCCTCCATAGGCAGCAAGGGTCCTACCACAGTTAAGGTCCAGAAAGGTACCAATAACATCAACAAAAAAGTCAAAGTGACATCAGTGGTTATTTTATGAACCTATGAGAATACGTTTTGTGCAGAAAATTAAAAAAATAACTGAAAAATTACTTTATTCAACAATTCTTCTCTGTGTCACTCTAGCACCATTTTGGAAAGTATTAAAATTATGGTTGAACTACTGATGTAACATGAGTTATTTTAACAATATCCTGACTGTGGTAGGACCCTTGCTGTCTAGAAACTCTCGGATTTGAAAACAAAGATATTTATGAAAATATTGAGAATATAAATTTGTTTTTCTAAGATGCATGAAGGTTTTACGGGTTTGGAACGACATGAGAGTGAGTAATTAATGACAGAATTTTCAGTTTTGGGTGAACTATCCCTTTAAGAATGTTTATGTGTTGAGAACATTTTGCACCTGTGGTCTCATGCGGGGGTTCCAGCGTACGTAGTATCCAACCCACAGCTCCAGATGTCTTAGACTGGCCAGAGGGTACAGAACATGGTTTTCATAGTCTACATAAAAGGGGTTTGTGAAGTCCTCTGGCTGGCTATTGATGTAGGACCACAAAGATACTGTTTTACTGTTCACTTCCTGAAAAACAGAAAGAAAATATCAGCAATGAAACATCTCTAGTCAATCAAAACTACTATTAAATCCCCCCAGAGTTGGCACAGTGGTACATGCCTTTTCCACTCGCTCCTGTTCGCTGTTGTAAAGGAATGTACCAAACAGGCAGCTGTAGAGGTGATCCAGGATGGTGATGAGGAAGAGCTCATTAAACTCAAAGGCAGCGGGAAACTGAAAACACATTACATTATAAATATACATTTTCATTATAAACAAAACATAACATTACATTACAAATATACATGTTACTAAATGTGACCCTGGCCACAAAACCAGTCTTAAGTAGGACAGGTATATTTGAAGCAATAGCCAAAAATACAATTATAGATTTTTCTTGTATGGCAAAAATCATTAGGTTATGTTCCATGAAAATATTTTGTAAATATCCTACCGTAAATATATCAAAACTTAATTTTTTAATAGTTAATATGCATTGCTAAGAACTTCATTTGGACAACTTTAATTTTCTCAATACTTTGAATCTTTTGCACCCTCAGATTCCTGATTTTCAAATAGTTGTATATCTGCCAAATATTGTCCTATCCTAACAATATTGTCCAAACCATACATCAATGGAAAGCTTATTTATTCAGCCTTCAAATTATGCATATATCTCAATTTAAAAAATTTGACACTTATGACTGGTTTTGTGGTCCAGGGTCACAAATGGAAATAGTGCTTAGATAGCAAAAAAGGTACAGCTCACCTGTCTCATCATTTGCCAAACACAGTCTATGAACTGCACAAATAGAGGCGAGCGCTCAGAGTTTGCATGATTTTGATCTCCATGACCAACACGCTATGATAAAAAGAGATTATTTTAATGCAATTAATACTTTTATTCAGCAAGGACACAATTTGTTCAGTGACTTTTTAAAGTAATTTTTTTTTTGGTTATTTTATAAATGTATAAAATAATTGTATTTAAAATAAATAAGTTAAGGAAAAAGTTAACTACCAGAACAAAAATTTACACTCACCCCCTTGTCATCCAAGATGTTCATGTCTCTTTTTTAGAAAATAACCGACCGTTTCGCTAGATAAGACCCTTATTTTTCTTAGAGCCCTTTGAAGCTGCATTTAAACTGCACTTTGGAAGTTCAAACTCGGGGGCACCACAGAAGTCCATTTTATGGAGAGAAATCCTGAACTGTTTTCCTCAAAAAACATAATTTCTTTACAACTCAAGACAGAAAGACATGAACATCTTGAATGACAAGGGGGTGAGTAAATTATCCATAAATGTTTGTTCTGGAAATGAACTTCTCCTTTCAGTCCTTCTTTCATTTTCAGAACACAAATTAAGATATTTTTGATGAAATCTGAGAGCTTTCTGACTCTGCCTAGTTGAATTGTTGCATAGAGTCATTATTTTTGTTTTCTTTGCACACAAAAAGTGTTCTAGTAGCTTCATAACATTACGGTTTGACCACTGATGCCACATGGACTATTTTAATGATCTCCTTACTACTTTTCTGGGACTTGAATGTGGTAGTTGTGCTGCTGTTTATGCAGGGTCAGAAAGCATTCGGATTTCATCAAAAAATATGTAATACGTGTTCTGAAGATGAACGAAGGTCTTGCGGGTTTGGAACGGGTTTATCCCTTTAAGTAACAAAACAATTTCAAACATTAATAACACTTGATTACATGCTCGTCTGATTGGCTGATTTCAGTTTTCTACCCCACATAGGTTCTTTTTCACTCTCAGCTTCCCTCACCGCAGCAAACTTGTGTCCAAAGCTGATCCATTCCTTCTCCAGCAGCACCTGGAAGCCCCTGAGAGTCCTGTAGTATGAATCCAGCATCAGCATGGCCAGAGAGGTGAGCTGAGCTGTGCGGTCCCAGCCGTCACTGCAGTGCACCACCACAGAGCTCTTACTCGACTCAACCTTATCTGCAATTCTCACCGCACCCGCCAGCAATAGCTAGAAAGAGAGAGAGTCGATTCCTTTAAAAGCATTTGAAGCAGTCACTCAGCATCTACTCATGAAAAGCATGTAGAAGTTTCAAATATTTGCTTATAAAGGTGAGTATGAGAACAAAACGATCTATTATGAATTCATATTTTAGGAATAAAGATTATAGTTAGTGTTTACCCGCATGTACTGCAGCCAGTGTGTGGCATCTATGGCCGAATGCCAGTGGGGATCGTCGATGGTTGGGTAGACGACCTCCTTCAGCTTACGCAGAGACTCTCTTATAACATGAATGTTTGGGATCTCCAGGAAATTCAGCTCCATGTTGGGGTAGAAATTCTCATTCTCATAACCTCCATCCTTAGCCTAAGGCATGAAACAGCAGATAAATTAGTAGGGAACATTCTTGGTTTCCATTTTCATCTCCAGGATCTTTCGATATACATTAGCACAGATGGCTACTCAATAATTCAAACCTACATTTGCGGAAAACGACATGAGGGTGTGTGCATTAAGTGTGAGAGAGACAAATTAAAATCTTTTCTCTACATTTCCCCTAAAAAAAACTCTGCATCATTGATGTACTAAACTGAAAAACATCAAATCATGGAAATCACTATTACCTTGTGATTATCAGCCACAGTGTTCTGTCGAGCATCAAATATGGTGAGTTTATGGGACTGTGCATTGGCATCCATGATGGTCTGGAGGTAATGCTCATCCTCCTTACACCGGCGGTCTGTCGGGCCCACCATGGGCTGACTACAGCGAACTATAGTGGCCTGAGTTTCTGGATGAATCCATGAGAGGACCTGAAAGAGAAAATGAGGTACAGAAGTCCAGACTGCTTTTGAATGTTCACCCATCAATTATTTCAGTAGTTTCTGGACTGTTTTTTTTTTTTTTCAATTTAAATATATTTGAAAAACATTCAGTATTGTTTACTTTATTTATATTTTCATTCTGTTGTTATTTTAGCTATTTTACCACTTACCACTTTAATAATTACTGGTAACATTTCACTGGTATTAGTACTGAACAGCATTTGAAATTAACCAGTGCATGGGCAAAAACGCCACCAAAAGTGAAGAAAAATGCACCAATGTCATTCGAGATGTTCATATCTTTATTTCTTCAGTCAAAAGGAAATTAATGTTTTTTATGGAAACCATTCAAGGATTTTTCTCCATATAGTGGACTTCAATGGGAGTTAAAAGTCCAAATTGCAGTTTCAATGCAGCTTCAAAGGGCTCTACACAACCTCAGCTGAGGAATAAGGGTCTTATCTAACGAAACAATTGGTCATTTTCTAAAAAAAAAATTAATATTTGTATACTTTTTAACCTTTAACCTTTAAATCATCCAAAATTGTTGTTTTACCTGTTTTTGTAAAGGGCATTTGACTTTCTTTGGACATTTGACTATGTAATTAACGAAGTCGTGGGCACAGCACATTTTTTTTTAGAAAACGACAGATAATTTTGCTACATAAGACAATTATTCCTCGGCTGGGATCATGTAGAGCCCTTTAAAGCTGCATTGAAGCAGCAATTTGGACCTTCAACCCATTGATCCCCACTGAAGTCCACTAAATGGAGAAAAATCATATTTCATACATATTTTTCCTCACAAACCTTAATTTATTTTCTACTGAAGAAAGAAAGACATAAACATCTTGGATGATATTAGAGTGAGTATTTTCTATTTTCAGAAATTTTAAAAAGCATTTTATTGTGTATTTTATTTTTTTGTGATTAAAGCTGAATTTTCAGCAGCCATTACTCCTGTTTTAATGGTCACATTGATCCTTTTGAAATCATTCTAATATGCTCATTTGTGCTCAAGAAACAGTACTTATTAACAATGTTGCAAACAGTTGTATTGCTTAATATTTTGTGGAAACTGTGACAAAATTGTTTTTAGGACTCTGATGAATACAAAGTTCAAAAGAACAGCATTTATTTAGAATTATAAATGTCTTAACTGTCTTTAAAGGCACAATATATCACATTTTTTGACCAAAAACCACTAGAACAGTGTTATATATTTTGCTGACTTGTATACTTACATTATCCCCTATGTTTCGAAGAATGTGTAAATCCAGAGAAATAAGCAATTTTAACTAGTTTAACGGACCGTGTCATTGCGTTGCATGCCAATGGCATCATACACCCTCGATTTTGCCGGTTTTATTCTGTAGAAAACGTGGTAACCCCTAAGACACTTTAATATGTTATGCATTTTACTGGACAGGTGACGAACGCACAAAGTAGCATCATAACAGAACTTTCAACACAATCAATTGTATCTACAATGATAAAACAGCAATGCTTTTTCCTACATATGCATGACTGGAAGAAGAGGAAGCAGTCGACTGTGGCATAATAAAAGCTCTGCTGCTTTCGAGCCATGTATCGCACTTGTCCTTCATTAGCAATCGCTCCACCTTTCAGCAGCACTCTGCTTAATACAGTGACTATAATAAGTCTTTAATACATTAGCTCATCCATGAACATGATTTCTGCCCATGTCCCATTGGATTGCATTAGCTGTGAGGATGAAGACCACAACTCCCATGATTCCACACTCAATCACTGCATCATCAAATAGGGTTGGGTATCATTTGAACTTTATCGATTCCGATTCCACTTATCGATTCCGATTCTTTTCGATTCCCAGTTTCGATTCCAGTTTAGTAAAAAAACAACAACAACAAAAGTCAAACATTAATATATCAAACATGTTTATTTTCAGTGCTTACTTGCAACATATTATTTTATTACAGGGGTTCTCAACCTTTTTTTTATACCAGGGGCCCACTCCTTCTCGGGTAAATTTTGCAAGGCCCCCCTATGCCTGACATTTCCTCTAAAGGTGTTTATTTTTGAACCTTTTTATTAATCAAAACATTTGTTGTGCCTTTTTATTTTTCTCCTGCATGTTATAAAAAATATTCAAACAAACTTTAAATCAAAGCTATACTTTTGCATTTAAAAACTTTTTAACATGTATGTACATATACAGACTTAAATCTCCTAAATTATTTAATTTAGACATTCTTTACAACTTCAGAGTACTCTTTCTTAAGTGACTGAATATCTACGGTTTGTATTTATTATAAAATAAACATATAAAGGAAAAATACAGCAAATACATTCTAAAGCTGTTGATGCTGGTGCTCATATGTGCATAAACACCACTGACCCTTACAAGATCCACCTCTATGGGTAAGCATTCATTATAAAACACTCAAAGGACATTCATTTTGAAAACTATGCAAATATTTTGAAATTTCACGCAAAAATACTATGGATCAGAGCCCCGAAATCATGAATAGTTTGTGAATCAACAGTGGACTTATGCGTGCGTTATGTACGACTCCGATTTACAAGAATGAATACATTAGGCATGTGCAAGTTCGTTACTGTTACTCTGATCATCTTTGCCTTTACATTAACGGGAGGGTTTGTTTCATGCAGCCAAGAGATGAGGTAGATACCTGTCTTGCTGCGGGGTATAAGTTACTTTTATGTGGGCTTTTGCGGGATGAAATAACATATATTCCTTTTGGAGCGGGCGGGCGCGGGACTAACATTCGTCCCTTGCAGATGAAGTTTGCGTGCAGCGGTAGATTTGTCTTCGGTTTTTACAAAGCGTAGCCACACTTTTGAGCACTTCGCGCAATCCATCTTGTAAACTGATGTGTACATTACCACATAAGGTCCTGGCAGATTGCACACGCGGAAGGTCCTGGCAGATCACTAGATGAAAAATTGCACCCAGGAATCGATAAGAGGAATCGAAATTTTAATTTTATAACAAGTATCCGATTCCAGAAACGGAATCGATTTTCGATTCCCAACCCTATCATCAAATGTCTTTGTTTTGAATATGCGCCCTCTAGCGGCAAAAACTTACATATTGTGCCTTTAAATGTCTTGAAGTATTTATTTAAAACAAAAACCCTTTTGAACTTAGTGTGTCCACATTCACTTTCTCTGAAGGGCATGCTGCTGAATGTGTGACAGTGTGAAATGCTGACAGTGACAACCCTAGACTTAAATGTGTAAAATCAAACATTGGAAAAAAAATTGTAAAGAAACGCTGCACTAACACACACGTTCACTTACTGGTATGCGATGTTTTACTCTGAAAGAGGCCACTCGTTTGATCTCATCCTCCTTAATACTGGTTGGGGTGATGAGCAGAGCAGGGTAAGTGTCACACACTTCAAAATTACTGTTGATTTTACTAATGGTCCAGCTCTCGTTTGGCAAACCCTGCAGACAGTGTGGAGAAGAGAAAAGAGAACTATATAAAGGCTGAATGAAGCCATATTATTCTGAATTAATGTATTCAGTTAAACAAGTCTGTTATTTTTCAGTGCAGTGCACATCTCACCATTCTTTTATACTCTGCCACTGGATCATAAACCTTCCATCCATCCTCTGGAAACTGCTCTTTGTATTGAAATGCGAATAGGGACTGGAAACGAAAAAGGAACAAATGGATTGTGGTACATGAAGCAACTGCACTCAAGTAATTACTGAGAGTTCACTGCTTTGAATGGAGCCATGGCATACCAGCTCATTGGAAACAGGGAAGGCATACTTGGTCAACACCTCCAAAATTTCCAGGTTGCTTTGCTCTTCATTTTTATAAGCAAACCTCGGACTCCTCATATCCTATTGAGACAAATCATAAATTGTTGGCATGGACAAATTGCAGTTTTTGAGGCTGAAATCAAACCAAATTGCATTAGATCTATTTTCCTTTTAAAGAGTCTGTTCACCCGAAAATGAAAATGCTGTCATTAATTACTCACCCGCATGCTGTTCCAAACCTGTAAGACCTTTGTTCATCTTCAAAACAAATAAGATATTTCAATCAAATCTGAAAGCTTTCTGAACCTCCAGAGACAGCAAGGTAACCACAGAAACATAGTAAGGACATCTTTAAAACAGTCCATGTGACATCAGTGGTCCAAACGTAATTTCATGAATCAACAAGAATACTTTTTGTACTCAAAAAAAAACAAATGTAATAATCAGTCTGTGCTTTGTTCCCTTGCTGTCCATGGAGGGTCAGAAAGCTCTCGAACTTCATCAAAAATATCTTAATTTGTGTTGTGTATCTTAGTTTGGTCTTACGGGTTTGGAACAACATGAGGGTGAGTAATTAATGACAGATTTGTTTTTGGTGAACTATCCCTTTAATAGAATTCAAATTTCATGCTTTAGACACCAATTTTAACAACACAATCTACAAATAAAATCACAGATAATTTTTTTATTTATTATGATCCCTAAAATACTGAGGTAAATATTGATTTGCTTTATTTAACTTATATTTCTATATTTAATGTAAAAAATTAAAATATAATTACAATATATATATATATATATATATATATATATATATATTCTGAATAAATATTTTTGTACTTTTCCATTTAAAAGTTTGGGGTCAGTAAGATGATTTTAATAGAAATAAACAGTAAAATATATTACAAAAGATCTCCTAAAAGAATCCTAAAAAATGTATCAGCGTTTCCACTAAACTATTAAGCAGCACAACTGTTTTAAACATTGATAATAATAATAATAATAATAATAATAATAATAATAATAATAATAATAATAAAAGTTTATCAAGCACTAAATTAACATATTAGAGTGATTTCTGTGACCCCAAACATTTAAACAGTAGTGTATATACACTTACGTGAGAAGTGTATTCATGCATTGGTCGCCAAATACATTAGTAGCCGTTTAGGCCTAATATAATTTTTTTTTTTTTATATAAGAATACTGAAAGGAAATCAGTAAAAAAAAAAGATGAATCAGTAGAGCTGATTATGATTATTTTGTCCAGACAAACAGATGCATTGGGCCATGAATCAGCTAAGACAATAATTAACCCTGTAGACAGACTCTGTGTTTAATCCAAACACTGACACTGAGCACTATTGTTGTGGGTGGATGTTTTCTACGGGTGGAACACACTAGCATGTGGGTGGAAGGTGGTGCATCTGACCTTACAGACGATCTCCATGCCACTAGTATTCTCCCCAAGACTCTGTACACTGATACTCTCCAGCCTGCTGATGGCACCCAGGTTCACATCCAATATGAAAGGAGCATCCTGCAGAAATGGATGGAATAAGTTTAATGTTATCATTTGGGCATACAACACAAGAAAATATGTGACCCTGGATCACAAAACCAGTCATAAGGGTTAATTTTTTTAAATTGAGATTTACACATCATCTGAAATCTAAATAAATAAGCTTTCTATTGATGAATGGTTTGTTATGGATAGGACAATATTTGGCCGAGATACAACTATTTTAAAATCTGTAATCTGTAATTGAGAAAATCAAAAGTTGTCCAAATGAAGTTCTTAACAATGCATATTACTAATAAAAAAAAAGTTTTGATATATTTACAGTAGGAAATGTACAAAATATCTTTAAGGAACATGATCTTTACTTAATATCCTAATGATTTTAGGCATGAAAGAAAAATATAATATAGATAATTTTGACACATACAATGTATTTTTGGTAGCCCGTGCTACTTAAGACTGGTTTTGTGGTCCAGGGTCACATATTGATCTTGACATAGACAAAGAGTATAAATAAAATTTTTTTCCTCCGTACCCGTTCTAGACTGACAAAGTAGAGTTTATAGTCTGTGACTGTGAGTGTGCCGGTCACAGCTCCAGTGAAAGGACAGATATACATCACATCTTTAACTGCAGAGACAGAAGATAACAAATGTTACGCAACACCACACAAGCAGAAACAGGAAACAAGAGTCACCACGATTGATCCGACATACCAGTGGTTTTGATTGTCTCTCCAGGGACCAGTGGGACTTCATCCATGGGCGCCTGCTTTCGTGCATCCTTGAAAACTTGCTACAGGGTAAAAAAAAAAAAGACAAAACCTCTCAAAGTTCACACAGAAGCTATTTTATTCGGCTGATATCTTGTTTAAACACTACCGTTCAAAAGTTTGGGGTGGGTAAGATTTTATTAATGATCTCTAATGCTCACCAAGGCTTCATTTATCTGATCAAACATACTGTACAAAAAAAAGGTAATACTGTAAAATAGTACTACCATTTTGAAAAAATTTTTCTATTTCATTGTTTAAAATTTTATTCCTGTGATCAGCGTGGCTAACGCCTAACCACGTCATGACAACGTCATGATTCGTGGTCTGGGAACCACATGTTCATTTTCTCGTATTTGAGGCGTGGTTTACGAATGCCCAGAGCCGTTTATTGGGTGCTACGAATGTCTATCAAATGCGGTTTAACGCTAAAAGTTGCTCTTTTTTCAAAATAAACTTGCGTTCTAAACTATTTAGAACACTATCTAAGGCTGCATCGAAAGATAACTTCGCGTCTGCTGCCATGCTGGATCCATAGTTATAAACAATCTGCTTCGGTGAGTCGCATTGAAGGCGTCATCGTCTTGCTGCTGCCTCCCCGTTCTGTGATTGGTTCCCTATCTGAGGTGAAAATTTGGTCCATGGACTCCAGGCTGCCTAGCAGCGTGAATAAAATCGTGCAGCGCGTGAGGCAGCATGGGAAAACCCAGGCTATCCTGTGATGGCAAAGCTGAATTTTCAGCATCATTTCTCCAGTCCTCACACATGATTCTTCAGAAATCATTCTGATACGCTGATTTAGTGCTCAAGATATATTTCTTCTTTAAAGGAGTAGTTCACTTTCAGAACAAAAATTTACAGATAATGTACTCACCCCCTTGTCATTCAAGATTTTCATGTCTTACTTTCTTCAGTCGTAAAGAAATGGTGTTTTTTTGATTTAAACATTTCAGGATTTCTCTCCATATAATGGACTTCTATGGTGCCCCCGAGTTTGAATTTCCAAAATGCAGTTAAATGCAGCTTCAAAGGGCTCTAAACGATCACAGCCAAGGAAAGAAGGGTCTTATCTAGCAAAATGATGGGTTATTTTCTAAAAAAAAAAATTACAATTTATATACTTTTGACCTCAAATTCTTGTCTCTGCAAGACGAGCGTTTGAGATAAAAAAGTAAATAAGTTGTAAATGTTTTTAGGAAATAACTTTTTCCTCGGCTGTGATCATTTTGGTGCCCTTTTAAAGCTACATTTAACCTGCATTTTGGATGTTCAAACTCAGGGGCACCATAGAAGTCCATTATATGGAGAGAAATCCGGAAAAGTTTTACTCAAAAAATATAATTTCCTTATGACTGAAGAAAGAAAGACATGAACATCTTGGATGACAAGGGGGTGAGTACATTATCTGTAAATTTTTGTTCTGAAAGTGAACTACTCCTTTAAGCTAATTAATATTTTTGTGGAAACCATGTTTTTCCAAGATCAAATAAACAGTATGTATTTAAAATAGTGAAGATATTTACATTGTTGCAAAAATGATCAATTTAACATCCTTGCTCAATAGAAGTATTAACTTTTTTTAAAAGAAAACCTTTTTACTGACCTCAAACTTTTGAAAAGTAGTGTGTTTTCTCTTAATAAAAACAGGTGCTATCATAAAGCAGCAGTACTGTGAGTGGAAACAGAAGAGAGAAGTAGTTAGCAAGTAGTGTTGAAGCGAGAGAAACTTGCCGTAGTGTGAGATGGCAGTTCATAGTCACTGTCAAACTGACAGCCATCTTCACCAGAGTCCTGAGACTGAGCATCAGATGCAGAAGAGATAGAGATTATGTGACAGAAAGAAAGAATGAAAGGAAAAAAAGGGGAGAAAGAAAAGTTTGTTAAAAAGTTTCTATTGTTTAAGTGTCTGCTTTGGAAAGAGAAAGAGGGAGAGTAGCTGCTCTTTAGGGTTGATAGGTCATATCCTGACACAGAGACAGGATGCGTGATTTAAGAAGAAAGAGAGAACACACCAAAAACATACAGCTGCTCAGCCGTCACTACTACACTAGAAGATCTGAGCTAATGGCAACTAAATAATTCAAATGTGTGTGTTTCAGTACAGATCTCGTGATTTTCAGCCTTACCCTCAAGTTTGGCCTCCTGGATACCTGGAGATCACACATAGACATCAGACAAAAATGAGTTACAAACACACACACACACACACACACACACACACACACACACACACACACACTTTTATTAACATGTAGGCACAAAAAAGGCACACAGACTTAACACACATTAGACTGAATCTTAGACAAAATGTCAAGAAATTTCCAAGTCATATTTTACCACGAAATCAGAAATGAAAGTTTTTTTGTTTTGTTTTTTTTTTTGCGAGAAAAAAATCCCAAAGCCTATTTTTAGGACCATTACCATTTTCTCAGTTGCCTACT
>NC_133363.1:46421550-46503568 GCF_049309525.1 Garra rufa | reverse complement strand
GGAAATATTGCACTGGTCTGTTGGTTGAACAAAATAAACAATATTTTGTTGCTTAAGCTTATGTATTCAGTCATTATTCAATGGTATACTAAAAATCCATATGAAAAAACTTACTTCTCACTGTTCTCAGGTCAAATATTTATATGCGATTAAAATGCGATTAATTTCGATTAATTAATTACAAAGCCTCTAATTAATTAGATTAATTTTTTTAATCGAGTCCCGGCCCTAATATATATATATATAGTACAATAATTTTTGGGGCAACCATAACTTCCTTTTTTATCATAAAAACCATGAAAATGTATGTTGAGGTTTTTAAATGTTCGTCTTGAGCTGCTCAGATATTATTTAGGAGATATTTTGTGTACTTGCATTTTATCAGAACAAAGTACAGGGTACACAGTACTCGGAGCATCAAAGCACACCTTGATTGTGGTCATAAACTTAGTGTTTGGCTCCGTGACAGCAAATAAAACGCAGATATTATCTTCACATATCAAGTAAATAATATAATGTATTTTCCATGTTGTCATACAACTGTGTAATTCAAATTTATCTTTTTCCCTGAAGTAACTTTCTGACCCACTTTTGAGGGCAAAAATCCTTAATTTATAAAAATGTATCAGCAGTGGTTAGCTGCTTGCTTATTCTTATACTTTATCGTAAATAGAATTTGTTAAATGGCACAGGCACTGTTAGACTACTGTACTGTAGACTAAATTAGTTTTGTTTTTTTGTTTTTTGTTTAATAATTTGGGATGTTGACATGAAATATGTAAGATGTGAAGTTAGACAAAAAAATAAGACAAAAAACTTAAAAAAAAAAGATCTTAGGTATGCATGTACACTATGCATGGTTATGTTTACATATCTGATAATGAAGCTGTGCAGTGAGACATACCGTCAGATAGGGATTATATAAACTCAGAATGTATTCATGAAATATTCATTCATATGGGTGTCTTCTTTATTATTATTTTTAGCCTTCAGTATAGATAGTATCTGAAATAACAATGCAATCAATTTCTTTGTGGAGTTTTCATGTTTTGTCCTGTTTTGGTGTGGTTTTTCTCTGGGTATTCTGGCTTCCTGCCACTGCTGTGCTCAAAAATCGATTTATTTAAATTGTGTCAAAGAAATGTGTTGATTTTAATAAAATATTTTTTTAAAGCAATAGTTGCAGTGTGCTGATTATAGGCCTATGTCTCACTTCCTGCTTCCGGAACGCGGAGTAGGGAAATAGAACTTCCGGTCATTGCTAGTTTCTAGCTTAACTACATTTCTCAGTAGCGTGGTGGTAGCTTCGCTGTTTTCTGAATCAAATTTTCAGTTGCCAAGCACTTTTTTGATCAAGTAGCGTGGTAGCGTCAACAAAAGCTAAAAGCTATATATTTTTCTATACTTTAAGCTCAAATCGGAAATATAACTGCCACGGTTCACTGATCCTGGGTCAGTAAGCGACGCCACCGCCACTAAACCTTGTGACGCCATTGGCTCGTTAAACTGTCAGTCAAACCATATTATTCCTCCCGCCTCTCTCGTGAATGAAGTGCGGCGCGCAGTTTGAAGCATTTCAGCTTGTTTGTAGACTTAAGGTAAATAAAGAACTGTTGATTGAAAACGTACAAAGTTTTCTGTATTTATAATACAGCACTGTATTTATAAAGGCTAATGTTTTTTGCATTCGAGGAGATGAGAAGAGTGTCTTAGTCTAGCATTTGTTGTCGAGACAACCAAATCGCTTATGTGAAGCGCTGAATCTTTATATTTTGGCTAAATGTAAAAAAAAAAAAAAAACTGAGCGCCCACGTAGCAACAGAAAACTGCATAATCTGCAATGCAATTTAGTATTTCAGAATATAATAAATGTGATTTATAGTCCTAGCTGCTGTGACCTGTCGGTTTAATTTTCTTCTCAAAGACTTACAATTTCTGTTAGCGTGTTTTTTTAAACCTTCGGCAAACTATTCCTAAGTTTGGACGTTTCTATTTGAGAGTGTTCATTTACAATCCGAACCACGTCGTCGTAGGTGACTTCAGGCAAGTTACGGAGAGACTTGGTCCAGCGGTATTTATCGGCCTCTGCCATTGTAAAAAGCTAACCGGAACGTCTCGGTTATGTATTGTAACCCTCGTTCCCTGAAGGAGGGAACTGAGACGTCTCGTCGAAACCGATGAATTGGGATCTTGCTTAGAGAGACCAATCTACTTTGTGTGTATACAAACGAGCCAATGAATATTGGCATGCATGATTGCAGCCAGCTGCGGCTGATCACAGCGTGAGCATATAATGCGCAGCAGGTGCATGCATCATTAAGATTTCGCTGAGGAGCTGGGACAGACCCGGCCATACAGCGGTGGTACAGGGTACAGGAGCCGCGGCGACGGGACGTCTCCGTTCCCTCCTTCAGGGAACGAGGGTTACAATACATAACCGAGACGTTCCCTATCAGTCGGTCTCTTCGACGTCTCGTCGAGACCGACGAATTGGGATCCCTAACAAAGCGCCGTGGCTGCTGCCCCTTCCAGTGTCCTGAGCGGGGCTCCTGGGTCCCGTTACTGGCTTGGCCAGGGGCTCGCATCAAGGAGAGCCAGTCACTGTATAACATAGCACCACCCATTTCAGTGAAGCTGGAGCACTGGGGATATGCGGAGCTCACGTCCTTCCGATAGGAGGTTCGTAGCAATACACATATAACTCAATTCAGGTTTATATGGAAGATTGGAGGTGATTGAACCCTCATTTACTGGTAGAAGATCTACCGGGGAAACACAGCCTCTATGGCGCAATGTGGAAATTCGTAAGAGATGCAGTTAAGTCTCTACGTAGAGCCTAGCCCTCTACCGGTTCTGAAGGATTCATCGAGTGAGGGCCTGACGTTCCGTTACGTCGGCTGTCAAGCTCAGCAGAGGAACTCGACAGAGCTACTCTCAGGTTACTCTGGAGCAGTATAGCAAGCCGACCCGAGGCCTCTCTGTGCCTCTACCCGTTTGAGGTGAGAACACAGGAGGAGACTGTGTCTACACGAAGGCTATAGAACCTTGTGAATGTGTTAGGGGTCGCCCCAGCCCACCGCTCTACAAATGTCATTTAGCGAGGCGCCACGAGCCAACGCCCAGGAGGATGCAACACTCCTAGTTGAGTGTGCTCTCAGCCTGAGGGGGCAAGGCACACCCTGAACCTGATAGGCCAGGGTAATGGCATCCACTATCCAGTGGGCCATCCTCTGCTTGGAGACGGCATTCCCCTTCTGCCTGCCTCCATGACACACAAAGAGCTGGTCTGAGGTCCTGAAGCTTTGTGTCCGGTCAACGTAGCATCTTAGTGCTCGGACGGGACAAAGCAAAGCCAGGGCTGGGTCTGCCTCCTCCGAGGGCAGCGCTTGCAGGCTCACCACTTGGTCCCTGAAGGGAGTCGTGGGAACCTTGGGCACATAACCAGGCCGGGGCCTCAGTGTTACCTGGGAATCCACCGGGCCAAACTCTAGGCACGAATCGTCGACCGAAAATGCTTGCAGGTCTCCTACCCTCTTGATGGAAGCCAATGCAAGCAGGAGTAGAGTTTTCATTGAAAGAAACTTCAGCTCTACTGACTGCAAAGGCTCCTTCTATGAGATCGTGGTTAGCAGAGATAGCAGCCACATAGACTTTCAGGGTTGAGGGGGACAGTCTACGCTCCAACCCTTGCTGCAAGAAGGAAAGCACAGCTCTGAACGGGCATCTTCGGGGGTCCTCTCCCCGGGAGGAACACCAATCGACGAACAGGTTCCATTTTAGGGCGTAGGCATGTCTAGTAGACTGCGCTCGCGCCGAAGTGATAGTGTCAACTGCCCCTTGGGGTAGGTCACTTAGAACCTCCGCGTCCCGTCCAGGGACCAGACGTGTAATTTCCAGAGGTCTGGACGCGGGTGCCATAGGGTGCCCCGTCTCTGAGTCAGAAGATCCTTCCTCAGAGGAATTTGCCAGGGAGGGGCTGTCGCGAGGAGCATGAGTTTGGGGAACCAGGTCCGAGTGGGCCAGTAAGGGGCTACCAGAAGGACCTGCTCCTCGTCCACCCTGATCTTGCACAATGTCTGTGCGAGAAGGCTCACTGGGGGAAACGCATATTTGCGGAGGCCCAGCGGTCAGCTGCATGCCAGAGCGTCCGTGCCGAGTGTGAGGGAGAAAAAGAGCTGGCAGTGGGTCGTCTCCGGGGAGGCGAACAGATCTATTTGAGCCTTGCGAAGCATCTCCAAATCAGCTGAACCGACTGGGGGTGGAGTCTCCACTCTCCGGGAAGCGCAGCTCGTGAGAGCTCGTCGGCCACACGGTTGAGCAACCCGGGAATGTGAATGGCACGAAGCGACCTCAGATGCTTCTGACTCCACAGGAGGAGATGACGGGCGAGTTGCGACATGCGACGGGAGCGTAGACCGCCTTGCCGGTTGATGTACGCAACGGTCGCAATATTGTCCTTACGGACTAGCACGTGCTTGCCTCGTAGGTGCCCCTTGAGTCGGAGCAGGGCAAGACGTACTGCAAGCAACTCGAGGCAGTTGATGAGCCAAGTCAGCTGGGGGCCCGTCCAAACCCCTGAAACTGCCTGTCCGTCGTACGTGGCTCCCCAACCGGTGGTGGAGGCATCCATGTGTATCACAGCATGCCTGGAGACCTGTTCTATGGGTACTCCTGCCCTTAGAAATGAGAGGTCTGACCACGGGATGAAGGTTTGGCGGCAAGCCGGAGTTATTTGAACCCGGTGAGAACCGCATAGCCACGCTCTCCTCGGGACTCGGCCATGAAGCCAGTGTTGAAGCGGTCTCATATGGAGCAGCCCCAGCGGTGTAACTGCCGCTGCTGCTGCCATATGCCCCAGGAGCCTCTGAAACTGTTTCAGTGGGACCGCCGTCCTGCTCTTGAACGTATCCAGGCAGTTCAACACTGACTGAGCACGTTCCTGCGTGAGGCGTGCTGTCTGGCTGACCGAGTCCATTTCCATACCGAGAAAAGAGATTCTCTGCGTTGGAGAGAGTTTACTCTTTTCCCAGTTGACCCGAAGACCCAACTGGCTGAGGTGTGTGAGCACCAAGTCCCTGTGTTCGCATAGTTGGTCCCGAGACTGTGCTAGAATGAGCCAGTCGTCGAGGTAGTTGAGAATGCGAATGCCCTGTTCTCTGAGGGGAACAAGGGCCGCCTCCGCGACCTTCGTGAAGACACGGGGGGAGAGGGACAGCCCGAAGGGCAGGACTGTGTACTGATATGCTCTGCCTTCGAACGTGAACCGCAGAAAGGGTCTGTGGCGCGGAAGAATTGAGACATGAAAGTACGCGTCCTTCAGGTCGATCGCTGCAAACCAATCTTGGGGACGGACACATCTGAAAATGTGTTTCTGAGTGAGCATTTTGAACGGTAGCCTGTGAAGTGCCCGGTTCAAGACGCGCAGATCCAAGATCGGCCGTAACCCGCCGCTTTTCTTGGGTGCTATGAAGTACGGGCTGTAAAAGCCTGCCCTCATATCGGCTGGAGGACCGGCTGTATCGCTTCCTTCGCCAGCAAGGTTGCGATTTCTGCACGCAAGATGGGAGCATCTGCGGCCCTGACTGAGGTGAAGTGGACACCTCTGAATTTGGGAGGGCGCCGGCCGAACTGAATCGCATAGCCGAGTCTGATGGTCCGAAGGAGCCAGCAAGATGGGCTGGGAAGCTCTTTCCAGGCTCCCAGAAAGTGTACAAGCGGCACGAGGGGGACCACTGACGTACCCGCGGGGGAGCAGCAATAGGGGGCGCAGGGACCCCGTCTCGGTATCTCGTTGCCGGAGCGGGGTCAGAGCGTCTGTGTGTTGTGTGTGTGAGACGCTTACCTGCGCATGAGCCGATGGTGCGTGAGTAGACCGTCTCGCAGTATTCTCGAACCGCCCATCGTCGCTTGCTGGCGAGGGGGGAGGACGGGTGAGGCGCAGGGGTGACCCGCGCTCTCCCCACAGTCCCCTGTGGGGACCCAGAGATTTGCTCTTTTGTCGAGTATTTGGGTAAAAACAAACAAAAGATTCTCCGCCCGGCCCTCCTCTGGGGGAGGGGGACCCAGAGATTTGCTCTTTTGTCGAGTATTTGGGAAAAAATAAACAAAAGATTCTCCGCCCGGCCCTCCTCCGGGGGAGAGCAGCATCCTCCATCTCTGGGTCGCCGTCTCAGGGTCTCTTGCTCTTGTGCTTCCCACTGGTCTTTGTGGGGGCCTGGACGGGCTGGGCGGCTGCTCAGCGACCGGCTCCACGGCGCCGTTGTGAAGGCTGCTGCGGTGGCTGCTGTGGAGTGGAGGCGGAAGCAGACTGAGGTGCCGCCGGCGGCCGGGTGGAGGCAGCAGCTGCACTGATGCAGGATGTGACTGATGGCCTCAGTCTGCTCCTTGGCGGTGGAGAACTGCTGGGCAAAGCTCTCCACTGCGTCGCCGAAGAGGCCATTCTGGGACACCGGGGCGTCGAGGAACCTGGTCTTATCACAGTCCCTCATATCAGCCAGACACAGCCAGAGATGGCGTTCCTGGACCACCATGGTGGACATGGCACGACCCAGAGACCGCGCGGTCACCTTCGTCGCACGTAGCGCGAGGTCCGTGGCGATGCGAAGTTCACGGAGAACTTCTGGGTCGTGACCACCCTCGTATAGGTCTTTCAGTGCCTGAGCCTGATGTACCTGTAGTAACGCCATAGCGTGTAGGGCGGAACCACCGGAGCCGCAGGCCGCATAGGCACTACCGATCAGAGCTGACGAGTGCCTACAGGCCCGGGAAGGGAGCGACGTATTGTTGCCCCGCCAAGTGGAAGCGGCGCCCGGACACAGTTGCATCGCGACCGCGCGCTCCACCGGCGGGACTGCCGTGTAGCCCCGCGCTGGTCCGCCATCGAGGGTGGTGAGGGAGGAAGTCCCACTCGAGCGGTTTCGGGCAGTGAAAGATGCCATCCACGTTCGGGTGAGCTCTTCATGCACCTCCGGGAAGAAGGGCACCGGGGTGGGACGCTGAGAACCAGCGCGGGCCACCCCAAGATACCAATCGTCCAGCCGGGAGGGATCGGGACGTGATGGAGGGTTCCATTCAAGCCCTACCCTCTCGGCGGCCTGGGCAAGCATAGCCATCATCTCCGGGTCGGTATCCGGCACCGCTGACCGCCCAGCGGACGACAATGTGCCGTCATCCTCCCCAGAGAAGTCTGGCTCTCCCTCCGATGCCGCGACCGACATCTGTTCATCGGGGGGAGCCCCAAAGGTAACGGGGGGTACCCCTAACGAAGGTCCAACCCGCTCCCCTGAAAGCTCCGGTGGCGATGGAGCGTCGGTGGAAGGAGGAACCCCCACCGATGAAAGTGGCGGGGAATTCCTCACCGTCACCGTCAGACCGGGCAGCCCCCTGCTTCCAGAAGTAACGCCCCCCCGGCGTTTGCCTGGGGGAACGTTCGATCTGGGCAGAGGGACTGGAACCCCGCCCCTTTGCAGGAAGCGGAGTCTGGTCCGCAACTCCGTGATGGTCATTTTCCCACAATGGGGACATGACTCGTGAGGCAGTGTGCGTGGCCATCACCCGGCGCCAGGAAACAGCCGCATCCAGAAACACACGGGGAAAAAGGCATGATGTAACTGCCTCGTCTTTATAAAGACGTTCACCCGTGGAGTCTCTTTGAAATTCACTCTCTTAGGAAATTTGCTCTTTTAGTGCTGAAGCGCACAGGGAAGATGGCCGCAGCAACACAGAAGGTGGGTGGTGCAAACCAGCTGTGTGCTTCCACTCGACACGGAAAACCACCTCCGCTGAAGCGCCATGCCACCAACACAAAAAAAGAAAAGAGACGTTGGTTTTTCTCAAAAACAGCTTCGATGACTCGTCTGTAGACTGGTCCAGCTCCGAAGCGAAAGCTTAATGATGCATGCACCTGCTGCGCATTATATGCTCACACTGTGATCAGCTGCAGCTGGCTGCAATCATGCATGCCAATATTCATTGGCTCGTTTGTATACACACGAAGTAGATTGGTCTCTCTAGGCGAGATCCCAATTCGTCGGTCTCGACGAGACGTCGAAGAGACCGACTGATAGGGAACTGCCGTCTCCCCACTCAGAGACGTTCTGCGATATTCAATTGTTGCGTGACATAGGCCTATTTTTTATACTACAGAGCCTTTGAATGCCTGAATCTGATTGGCTGACGAAAGTTCTAAAGTGTGCATTATATTCAGGGAAAGGCACGGCGAATGTAGTTTCTGCAAGGTCTTGACCGCACATGTTTATATCACTTCGCCACATGCTTATTTCAAAGGTTCTTACAGCCTAAAATAGCGAAATAACCAAAACCCACAACGACACTGGCCAAACGGATAAAAAAGACAAATTATTTGTCACAAAAATTATGTTTTATTAATACAATTATGGAAACGCACACTCTATTTCTCCCGTTTTATCTCCCTTACAGACACACACGCATACAGTTTGTACACAGGTGAACATACGCCCTAATGTTGTTAGTGCTGCTCTTATGATTTTAACAGTTTAAGAACTTAAAAACTACCTGGCATTTCTCACAAGCGTGGTAACAACAGCGCTATTCCTAAAGAAAATGAACTTAAAGTTTCACTATTAGTAGAGACGCTGCTGCCAAACACATACACAAACTCACAGAGGGAATTCACACACTTTAGCTCCCTCTCTCTTTCTCTGTCTAATAGCTAAATTATAAATTATTATTGCACGGCTCTATGGAATACTCAATTCTGATTGGTCAGTCACCACATTCCAAAGTATGATATTGCCAGGTAACCGGTAAAAACTAATAACACAGGCTCATCCGGGTAACTGCCTGCAGTCGGCGCTGTTCGCTTGCTGGAAAAAAAATTTCTTCGTGGAAACTGCGTTTGACTAATGAAATATTAAAACTCAATTCAATATTATGAGTACAATTATTTAATTAATTATGTCATCCTGGTATCGCAGACTCGCTCTGGCACAAGCACAGCTGCTGTCATTTTGCGACGACTGTTTTGTACACTGTAATGGATTATAAGATAACTAACAAACTGGTAAGATTTTAAAACCTTTTTGTCTTAAATCAATATCTTTTATCGCCATAAATATTTTATGTGGTGAAATTTTGTGTATTAAGTGCTATGACTGCACCGTCTCCCTTAAATGTCCGTCTATTTTGAACTTGACGCTTCCTTGTAACGACTTTCTTTACAGAAGCTTTGCGTTCAAATATTTCAACTCAGATCAATGTTTTAGTGTTATTATTTACTTTTGGGGCAAGAAGCCGTGTAATAAGCGGGATAATGTACATCTAGCAAGTTGTTTTCGCAAAATAAAGCCCTTCATTCTGCAATAACAACCGGCTGAATGTACATTATCCATTACTTAACTGCAGTATGCTATCAACGGCTAAGCTTCCATTACTAGGTATAAAATGACGGTTTGGAATTAGCAGCGGAGGCGTTGGATGAGCTGCGTAAGAAATCCTACTTACAATAACATTTTAAGGATAAAAACCGTACGAATGCCTTGAAATATTATCAGGTCCGTTGATCAGTTCTTCAAAAACAATGCACACCCAAGGCATCACCACCTCCAGTGAGCATTATTTTTTAAGAATTCAACGGTCCGTCTTAAATTACTCCTGATAGTTAATAAGTGTTTAATGTGATCAAGCACGTGCCTTAAAGGAGTAGTTCACTTTCAGAACAAAAAGTTACAGATAATGTACTCACCCCTTTGTCATTCAAGATGTTCATGTCTTTCTTTCTCCAGCTGTAAAGAAATTGTTTTTTGAAGAAAACATTTCAGGATTTCTCTTCATATAATGGACATCTGTGGTGCCCCGAGTTTGAACTTCCAAAATGCTGTTTGAATGCAGCTTCAAAGGGCTCTAAACTAGAGATGTTCCGATACCCTTTTTTCCTTCCCGATACCGATTCCGATACCTGGGCTCGGGGTATCGGCCGATACCAAGTACTAATCCGATACCTGGGTGTGTAATTGTATATACAGCTGTAGATAATACTAATAAATTATTTTATTGTGTGCTTCAGACTTATTCCTTAATAAAACAAATATACAGTGATATATACAGTGAACTAGAGTATTTTTGTTATATGACATACATTGAACTTTTATTATATGACATATACAGTGAACTAGAGTATTTCTATTATATGGCATACATTTGACAGTAATATTTTTTCATATAGTTAGTATTACTAATCTGGTTTTCTGACGTACATCAGCCCTGTTTATAACAGAGAATTTTGGCCAGAATTTGAAAGATTCTCACTAGATCTCGCAGCAACCTTATTCATTGTGCGGCATTTTCAAATGCTCCTCACTGCATCTCGCAGCAGTAACAGTGTTGCAAAATCAACGTTGGCTCCCGAATAAAGCTGTTCGGGGTTTGTGCAAGTTTGTTTGCATTGCAGTCCAAGCTGGTACACGGTCAGCGCTGAGCAGCTCAAACGTGTCGTGTTAGTTTCACTTTCGTTTCGCGTGCCATTTTATGTTTCTCATCTGAGACAGAAATGGCAGAGCTTATGAGTTGAACAACGCGGTGGTCGCGCCAGTGTGACCGCTCACGAAAATTAGTAACACTGGCAGAAAAATTGGTCACAGTCTGGAGCCCTTTAATATTACCGCAAGTGTCCCGCGCGCTTCAGTACAAGGAGTAAACAAACCACGCGCCTGTACAATTCATTAACACAGAACCACGCATTAATTCATATTTAAACAGTCGGTTTTTGGCTTAATATTAGTCCATATCACGATTTGATTTAAGTGTAATGAACTACCTTTGATTAATGCATCAAACTTTGACAAATTCCGTGACGTTCCGCGTTAAACTGTAAGTTCCATTTTGACTGGATTCCGCGATTCCTTCTGTGTTTTCCGCATCGCAGAAATCATAAAGCCCTACATATGAGACATGCCGCCGTTTTAGCGGACAAACTGCTAGCACATTTGTATTTCTTCTTCGCTGCTTTAAACAGTGGTTGCTTGTGGCAACACTGTTTGCATTCTGAGCCGCGAAGAAGAACTGGCTTCTGATTTGCTGGCGGGAATAACATATCTTAAGAAAATGGTATCGGATCGGTACGTGGGTTCAAGTACTCGCCGATTCCGATGCTAGATTTTTTTGTGGTATCGGCGGCATTTCCGATACTAGTATCGGAATCGGAACAACCCTACTCTAAACGATCCCAGCTGAGAAAGAAGGGTCTTATCTAGTGAAACGATCGGTTATTTCCTAAAAACATTTACAATTTATATACTTTTTAATCTCTACAAAGAGTACACACAGAGCTAGACAGGACGAGCATTTGAGGTTAAAAAGTATATAAATTGTAATTTTTTTTTTTTAGAAAATAACCAATCGTTTTGCTATATAAGACCCTTCTTTCCTCGACTGTGATTTAAACTGCATTTTGGACGTTCAAACTCGGGGGCACCATAGAGGTCCATTATATGGAGAGAAATCCTGAAATGTTTTCCTCAAAAAAACATAATTTCCTTACGACTGAAGAAATAAAGACATGAACATCTTGGATGACAAGGGGGTGAGTACATTATCTGTAAATTTTTGTTCTGAAAGTGAACTGCTCCTTTAAGTTTTTTGATGTGCGCATATTACATCTTCTAATTTACTCCGGGTTCTATCTATCTATCATGGTTGTTAAAGTTGATACCTTTGCTACTGTAGGCCTATCCTTAGATTTAAAAATTACATCAGCTAAACTATAATGACTATAATGGATAAATTCGGAGTTTCAATTTCTTAATCATAAGCAACAAATGGCAAGTAAAAAGTAGCCCTAGACACATTTTACTATACGCATACAGTATGAAAAGCTGACATATTATAGTTTTTATAAAATTCTGGCTGGATTTTTTTCTGGCCTAAAAGGCTATTATAAACACACATTTGACTTTATAATTGAATACATTGCACTGTATGCTAGTATTGAAAAGGACTGTTATGTGTTGTCATGTGTTACGCAACAGCTGTGTTCCTTCAGTCAGCCATTATATCCAAATCATGAGAGTGTTTCACAGTGTTTCAGTTTCCTGGTTTGAAGTGCTCAAGTGAGTTAAATATGAGGGGAGGAAGTATCCACCAGTTTGTATAATATACCTGTATTGTAAAATGACGTTAGAACTAGAAATGTGAAATGATTCAAAGAAAATGAGTCTTTATCTTTATAAGTGTTACATGATCTCTCTCACAGTGGACTTTGATCCGTGATTATGGTTTTCAGAATGTGTTTTAATATCTGTACCATGTACTCGGGAAGGTAAACTGTTACACAAACTGAGATGTGTTAGAAGCTGCTCCAGCACAAGACTGGGATTATTTTTCTTGTGTTTGGACTCTGGCATCATTTTGAGAAATGACTGGAATAAGCTACACATCTTTATTCATTCTGATCTTGAGTCTTTCTCTCATTTCAGGTAGGGTGAAAAATATACATAAAATGAAAAAAAAAAAAAAAAAGTTAAATGAATTTGCCATGTTATATTTTTTTCTACTGGGCCATAAATTGACCGAGCACATATTAACATGTAAAAAAAATATTGAATACTAAGTGTATCCTACATTTCATGATGTAGCATTAGGACACTGTGTGAGTTTACGTTAAAAGACTAGTAATGTTTGGTGCTGAATGTTTTGTAAATCAAATTTGTTGATGAACATGAAGCAGTAAACATTCTATAAAATATATTTTGATTAAAAATATAATGCTGGTTACAACCAACTCAAAGGAACAAATATTTTGTTGCTGTAATACTTTGATTCCTCCAGAAGCATCTGTGTAAGATTACATGGACTTGAAAGTGTGTTTAGAAAATACAGTATATCTGTCAAAAACAAGTGTGTATATATACATACTCTCAATAAAATGTAAAATGGCAAAATGGCGAGTTGAGAATTTATGTTGCCAGTTCAGACCTCATATCCCGTTTCTTTATCCACCATAGATTCTACTTCAACCTCAACTGTCCCAGCTACAACAGATATTTTCTCTACAAATACACAAGGTAATTGTTTTTCAAATCACAACCAACTAAAACTGAATTTCATCTAAGAATTTGTTTTATAAGAATAGGACATTTTTTTCTTATTACATTTTAATACACACACACACACACACACACACACACACACACACACACACACACACACACACACATTATATAAAGATGCAACTAACAATTACTTGTATAATCAAGTGACCATTTGATAATTTCAATTAATTCAGTTAATCAGATATGCAAAGCAAAATGAAATGAAGGCTATAAAACAAATAGCCAATGAATGTAAATTACATTTTGTGGAAAATGGCTGTATGTGTATGCATACATAATTTATATGTATATAAGTTCTGTGTGTCAAGTTTAGGGAAGTTCAACGTTTCAAGTTAACCACCTGTTTTGTGTGTCCATATTTGTTTATATAAATATATTAGATTAGAAGTAATTTTTAGAAGTAATAAAAATCATGTCGCTCCTGTGCTTTGGAGCGGGTTGTAGTCTAGTATGCTTGATCTGTGTGAAATCATATGTGCTAGAAATATATTTTTTCACTACTGTCTGTTTTCAGCATACAGACCCAAATACTAAATAGAAATTCACTGTTTAATTTTTTATTATTGATTATTAACAATTTTAGACTGACTTCATGTTTGCTTCATAACCAGACAGCATCTTTACACAGAATTTCCAGGTCTGGAAAAGTATGGAAAAACGAAAGCAAAGTATGGAAAAACAATGTGCATTTCCAGACTTTTGCCTCATTTACTTTTTAATTTATAATAGAAAATTAAGAATTTAATGAAAATACATTTATTATACAAGAAATGTGTTTTCATTGCTGCTTTGTAGTGATTCTTTAGTGATTGTCAAACACGACTGAGTGAATTCAAGGTGCACTTTTTCATTATGCAAAATGCAGGTTCTGCACCGTCAATGCACCGTATTACAGAGACTCAAGGATATTTGCAAAAATAAAATATACAGACTTTTAGGTGCACATGAGAAACCAGTAAACTGCACACTGAGCCACATATTGTGCCATCAGCCCATTTTGTGGTGTGGTGCAGCCAAAGAGTATGCGTTAAAGAGACCTAAGGCCTTAAAATAAGATGTACGGCCCTAATGAAACCCAAATTTTGAGCACTTGTGTTTTTTATATATCTGTCCATGTCCACAAATAGGACAGTGCATGCAGGGTACTATGGAATCAGCCCATTTCGTGTCATGGTTTCTCCGCTGCCAGAGAGGATGTTATATTGGACATTAGGGATTACAGTTTTTTACAGACGCTAGGACACATTTCTCAATACTTAGGTCACTTTTGCAAAACTCTTCACACAGTGAGCACAACAGAAGTCTATGTGGGCTAAACTGAGGATCAATTAGCATTGTTTTGGCACAAAATGCATTCAATGACTACATCTCTCAAATTTCATGAATTCTTTTCTCACTCAAACACAACAACTGCCAAAAATCTTTTACGTACAGGACATTTTGCACGTGCTAACATACTGTTTTCAAAACTGTTAAACTTATGTTCAAAACAATAACATAATGCAAAACTGAATAAGACAGCAAAATTCAACAGCAATATTTTATTGAAACATATTTCAAATCTAAAAATGCAATAGATTAGCATTACTATTGTATCTGTATCAGTGGATGGTGTGTATACAAATTCTTGTATTTTGTAATTACTTAAAAAAATAAATAAAAATAAATAAAAAATAAAAATAAATAAACAACATAAAATATTGACAAATTCATGTGTGATTCATTCCAGTAACATATATTGCAGTTATAAACAATATATACTGCAATTATAAACAAAGATGTGTCCTTGTTTTACACAAGAAAACACTGTGTAATGCTACATGTTGTTAGTGTTTTTAGGTCGTTGTTTTGTGGGTGACAAAGTGTGTTTGTCGGCTGTCGACCTTCGCTAGTGTTCTGGAAGAATGAGTTTATTTGAGACCTGAATAAAGTGTTTTGGTAGTTGTAGTGCATTTTGAATGTGAAATGAACTGCTTTGCCAAGCTGAAAGTCGGTTAGGAGAATTGTGTGAAGAGTTTTGCAAAAGTGACCTAAGTACTGAGAAATGTGTCCTAGCGTCTGTAAAAAACTGTAATATTAGAGGTACTACCACAAGGAAAGCCAAATCTCTATTAATTCATGTGCAACCATGCTTTCATTTTATTCATAGTAAGTTGATGCCCAAAAGAAAAAGTTTATTTTAATGTTTAAGTTAATTGTAATGCGTAAGCATGTAAAAAATCCCCATGCACATGTGAATAGTTTCTTAAAAGCACAAAAAATTTACTTGTGTGCATAGAAATGTCTGTGTTTGTTTTTATTAGTATTATTGTTTGTTTTAGGAAAATTAATGAGAATATAAAAACATTTACAGATGACTGTACTGTATACCAAATATAAAGCTGAAAATCCTGCCATATGAACCATTTATGTAACATATGGTCTGAAAATCTACTGAGAGGTTTGGAATTTTGAGTCTGGAAAAGGATGGATTTTTCTAAATGGAAAATATGTAAGAATCCTGTCCATTATTTCAGATATCAGATCCCCAGAACAACAATAGTTTATTAATGATTTTAGGCATAGTCATTGCAGACCTATACATCCACTTGTACTAGATCATTTCATTTTTATTTTAATGTATACCATGGCTTGTCAGAGAACCGGTTACGAATTTGCAAGAACCAGGTACTCTATAAGACACATACATTTCGATTCCGCTTAATGATTCCTGCGTTCCCAATTTAATGTCATTTTATTTTATTTATTTATTTATTTTTATTGACCATGAGGAAACATAGATAGACAACAACATCTTGACATAATGACTTGTACACAAGCTGAGACCAGTCATATCTGAAGCGGGTTCCCTGCCTGTGTCCGTTCTCGAACCATACCGAGCATTTTACCTGCAGAAAAATTAGTTAGAGGCCGGAATTTACTTATTTCACATCTTACCACCAGTATGCACAAAATCACATTAGTATATCCTTGTAAACACATCCATACGTACTGTTAACGTAAACAGATGAGAAACAGATGAGCGCGTGTGTAACAGTATTTTTAGATCTGTGTGCCTTCTGTGTGAAGAGACAACAGCCTAACAACATGCTTCCTGTTAATGTTAATCAAAGAACAAAAGAAAAACATATTATGTAACTTTAATGAGGATTAATCTAATCTATATTTTATGAAAAGAAAACCATGCAGTGTTTCTAAACTTGTGGTTTCAATTTCTGTACCTGAAATTTCATCAGCTGTATTTATTTACGCTGTTGCTAATTGTTTGTTCCTACCTTGTTACTGACTGTTTATTTAACAATTTAATTTCTAAAATTTACATTATCTAGTTGTTTTTGTTATGGTATTTTTGTTAAAACCATTGGCACACATTTCTCTTGTAGGACAAGTGTTTTGTAGGCTGCTGACTTTTGCTCATGTTATTCAGCTGCAAAAGAATGCTTTGTTAAAAGACTAAATGATCTAATCGTTTCGATTGAATCGAAACTAGGAATCATTAAGAATCTGAATCTGTAAGCAGAATTGTCAAATTCAAAAGAACAGACTTCTGTTCTTTTTTTCTCCTTCCTCTTCTCACCTTTGGAGTTATTTTTCCTCTCGCAGTAGTTAGGCCTACTTTTGTCTTCCAGGAATATTTCAGGATTCAGTAGATTCCTAAATTGTAATCTGTTAAAATATTCAAATGTTCCAATAGAGGCTATAGCCACAAAAATAAAAATATACACATTAACATGATTTAGTGTGATAAAAATCTTGCTAACTATTTTGTGTAAAGTCATGTACATTTTTACTGCTTTGTTGTGACAACATAACACAATGTAAAGAAGAATTGGTACTTTTATATAATTGTACATTTCCAAATTCTGTATTGAATTTTCTTTAAAAATAGGCCCCTTTCACTTTAACTGTAAGTGTGTTACAGTAATCTCCATTTCTGCTTGGTTTGTAAGAGACAGTGTGCAAGCAAGCAAACACACACACACACACACACACACACACACACACACACACACACACACACACACACAGACAGTGATGTCAGATAGAAGGAGATCGCCTACAGAACATAATGGGACTACAGAGACTTCTGGTATAACTTAAGGTATAACTTCTACAACAGTTCACACAACAGAAACAACAGACATTTCTACCACTTTTACAGATAATTTACTTATTAGGCCTGTTTCACACATAACAGGCAGCATGTAAGTGGCAATTGCAAGAGCAGTCTGCACAAAACGAGATCCAAACCCAAAATTGTAAAATAATTCAGATTTACTGAACTAAAAGTGCTGATTATTTTCTTAGTTTTATTATTTTATTTATTATTTTCTTAGATTAGTTTCCTTATAAAATCTTATACTGCAACCTTTTGTGCTGAAACAAGTATATAATATTTTAAACAAATGCTCCACTGAGTACAGCGAAAATACGCTCATTGCTATACCACTAACAAGGACTGTTTCTATTTCCACAACAGAACTCACTACAGTTTCAGCTACTGTTTCCGATCCCACTGCAACTACATTTGGCTCCACAGCAGAAACTACTGTAACAACAGATGATAGTACAACAGGAATTTCTGCTTCAACAGCTGCAGCTCTCACTTTAACTTCACCTGGCTCCACTGATTCATCAGATAGTTCAACAACTATAGATGGCACATCAGCCAGTGAATCTCCAAATACAGCAGAAACTACTGTAACAACAGATGATAGTACAACAGGAATTTCTGCTTCAACAGCTGCAGCTCTCACTTTAACTACACCTGGCTCCACTGATTCATCAGATAGTTCAACAACTATAGATGGCACATCAGCCAGTGAATCTCCAAATACAGCAGAAACTACTGTAACAACAGATGATAGTACAACAGGTATTTCTGGTTCAACTTCAGGAGATTCCACTGCAACTACACCTGGCTTCACTGGTTCAGCAGGTATTTCAACAACTATTGATTTCACCGCAACCAGTGAATCTCCAAATACAGCAGGGACTACTGTAACTCCAGCTGATAGTACAACAGGGATTTCTGGTTCAACTTCAGGAGATTCCACTGCAACTACACCTGGCTTCACTGGTTCAGCAGGTATTTCAACAACTATTGATTTCACCGCAACCAGTGAATCTCCAAATACAGCAGGGACTACTGTAACTCCAGCTGATAGTACAACAGGGATTTCTGGTTCAACTTCAGGAGATTCCACTGCAACTACACCTGGCTTCACTGGTTCAGCAGGTATTTCAACAACTATTGATTTCACCGCAACCAGTGAATCTCCAAATACAGCAGGAACTACTGTAACTCCAGCTGATAGTACAACAGGGATTTCTGGTTCAACTTCTGGAGATTCCACTGCAACTACACCTGGCTTCACTGGTTCAGCAGGTATTTCAACAACTATTGATTTCACCGCAACCAGTGAATCTCCAAATACAGCAGGGACTACTGTAACTCCAGCTGATAGTACAACAGGGATTTCTGGTTCAACTTCAGGAGATTCCACTGCAACTACACCTGGCTTCACTGGTTCAGCAGGTATTTCAACAACTATTGATTTCACCGCAACCAGTGAATCTCCAAATACTGCAGGAACTACTGTAACTCCAGCTGATAGTACAACAGGGATTTCTGGTTCAACTTCAGGAGATTCCACTGCAACTACACCTGGCTTCACTGGTTCAGCAGGTATTTCAACAACTATTGATTTCACCGCAACCAGTGAATCTCCAAATACAGCAGGAACTACTGTAACTCCAGCTGATAGTACAACAGGGATTTCTGGTTCAACTTCTGGAGATTCCACTGCAACTACACCTGGCTTCACTGGTTCAGCAGGTATTTCAACAACTATTGATTTCACCGCAACCAGTGAATCTCCAAATACAGCAGGGACTACTGTAACTCCAGCTGATAGTACAACAGGGATTTCTGGTTCAACTTCAGGAGATTCCACTGCAACTACACCTGGCTTCACTGGTTCAGCAGGTATTTCAACAACTATTGATTTCACCGCAACCAGTGAATCTCCAAATACTGCAGGAACTACTGTAACTCCAGCTGATAGTACAACAGGGATTTCTGGTTCAACTTCAGGAGATTCCACTGCAACTACACCTGGCTTCACTGGTTCAGCAGGTATTTCAACAACTATTGATTTCACCGCAACCAGTGAATCTCCAAATACAGCAGGGACTACTGTAACTCCAGCTGATAGTACAACAGGGATTTCTGGTTCAACTTCAGGAGATTCCACTGCAACTACACCTGGCTTCACTGGTTCAGCAGGTATTTCAACAACTATTGATATCACCGCAACCAGTGAATCTCCAAATACTGCAGGAACTACTGTAACTCCAGCTGATAGTACAACAGGGATTTCTGGTTCAACTTCAGGAGATTCCACTGCAACTACACCTGGCTTCACTGGTTCAGCAGGTATTTCAACAACTACTGATGTCACAACAACCAGTGAATCTCCAAATACAGCAGGAACTACTGTAACTCCAGCTGATAGTACAACAGGGATTTCTGATGTAACTACTCTAAATCCTACCTCAACTACAGCTGATTCCACAACAAAAACTGTTATAACAACAACAACATCGACTCAGTCATCGATCAAAACCACAACTGCCGTTCCATGTGCCAATGGTGGGACTCCACTAAACAACCAGGGTTGTTTATGTCCACCAGGTTTTACAGGGAGACTCTGCAATACTGTTGAACCTCAATTAGTACCAGGTTTGTCTATTAAATAGGTTTTGGTAATGAAAATTAAATTATTTAATGATTAACATTTTTTTTTTTAATTCCACATCACAAATGTGAGTGGGCTTGACATGACAGTTTCTCAGGATTCATTTTCCTACAATATCATTTTTATGCTCACCACAATTAAAGTTGATGCAGTTGTATTTTTTAGTAAGATTTTTCTCATTAATTACAATTTTGTGCATTCAAATCTGCATGACAGTGTGGTTTAATAATGGCATAGCTCCATATTTTGTAAATGCAACAGAAACCTTCATCAAACAATCATCTAGACTACATGAGATGTACATTTTAGTTTTAATTAACTGTTACATTTTAAATAATTATACACTTCCTTATACATTTCTTTCAAAAATGTTTTCTGAAAGTTGTATACTTATTTGTCTTTTAAATGTTCCTATATTTTTTATTTTAGATAACATTGAAAGGGCAGTCAATGTTACAATGGAAGTAAATGAACGGTTTACAAATGAACATTCAAACCAATCATCGGCTGTATATAAAAACTTTGCTGAGAGATTCAATAGATCAGTAAGTATTGTGGTTTAGATGGCTTGCTTACCTAAATATTATTATCCAGATACTTTGGGAGTGGTAGTTGCAGACATAAGTTTTGAAAAGCTCTTGTTTTTAAAAATTTGTTTGCAGATGCCTTTTTGTTTGATAAATTGTTACCTACCCTTTTTCAAAGTGACTTAGTTGTTCAAGACTTTCACAAACAATATTCTGGACAGTGGAGGTCATCATTGTTTGGC
Source organism: Garra rufa (assembly GCF_049309525.1). Taxonomy (NCBI): domain Eukaryota; kingdom Metazoa; phylum Chordata; class Actinopteri; order Cypriniformes; family Cyprinidae; genus Garra; species Garra rufa. The sequence goes on along the minus strand of NC_133363.1, from coordinate 46,482,950 downwards.
TTAAAATATTAAAGATATATTTTATTCAATTTTAGGTGATATCCACTTATGAAAAAAAATTAAAAGGGTTTTTGCGTGTGGACAAGATAATTCTAAGGTAATTCCTCTACTTTGACAGCACAAGCTATTTTGTAATTATATTTATGTCCCTATAATGACTATAATCTTTTTTTTTTCATGTCAAAGTCCTGGTGGACCAGTAAAAACACGTAGTCAAAGAAGAGAAAGAAGCTTGACTTTGAAGGAAACTACAAGGTACGAAACAGTACAAAATACAATAAACTAAACAAATAACAAATAATTTTAAATAAACAAATCAATCAAAAAATAGTATTATACCCACAATCCAAGAGAACCAAAAATTTACAACTTGAACTCATGAACTGCCTCTGATTTTTATTTTGTACTGTACGCTGAGGTCCACTTATAATGTTTTATTTTTTTACATCCTCCAAATTAGTTACTGTGCTCCCCTTCCCCTCCTCTACCTTCCTTGCTGAACATGATCGTTTCGAAAGCAAAAGTGAAACTGAAAAAAAAACTGCAAATGCAAAAAAGAATTGCACGCTCAGGGAGCGTCAGCAGCTGCACAGGATCGTGTTTCCTAACGTTGGGATTAGATGAAAGGACAGGCAAATACTATTTTCTCCACAACTTGGCACTGCACAGTGTCTTGTTCTCTTCAGAGCCATCTTTATAGTTTGGTTTTTGCATAGACCTGCGCGTTCACCTCTCTCGTAAACGCTATAATAGAAAAAGTAAATTAACCAATTTTGTTTAAATGAAGGATTGCAGAAATGAGTGCACCCTAGATTTAATTCAGCAAATGTATAAATTTACTTAGTATGTCCTCCAGAACTCCTGTATACTGCTCTGACATCATCTTGGCACTGAGTGTACAAGGTTATGACAAACTGTCACATCTGACCTGTTTAATTCCTGAAAGATGAGCTAAATGCCCTGGTCTTTAATAGGGAGTTTTGCTCAGCTCATCTCTATCCCCCACAGGTGTTTAAAAGTGTTAATATTGGGTGAAATACATGTCCACTGAAGGATTTTTACCTTGGGAGAATGAAAATCCAGATTGTCATGTTGAAAAAAAGCCCAACAATGCAGGGAATGAGGAGAGGGTGGCATCTTTGGTTTCAGTTTTTATTTTCATTTGAAAATGTAAAAATGTATACCTTTTATATTTTTGCCCCCCTCCCTTTCTTTTTTGAAGTGACTCTAGTCTGAAAGTTGAGCATGATGTCCTTCTCGACGTTAAAAATGACGGTACCATGAGCGCTACTTATGAAGCTCTGGTTGAGAACGTGCAGACCATCATTGTTGAAATAAAAAACAGTCCAGGTAGGTCATCATATGCATTTTCCATGTGGTCTAAATGGTTATTGAATGCTTTATTAATCTATGTTTGTTTATCTTTTTTTCAATTCTAGAGACAGAATTTGTTATTAATGAAGTCAATGCATCAAGGACTGCTTTAAATCGTAAGTTTTCAGTTAACTTACTGTGCTAGGAGAAGACGAGTATTAAGTTATTCTATATATTAATTAGTTGTCTCATTTTATTGAATGATGTACTCTACACCAAATATGTTCTTACTTTTTAAAAAAAGAGTGAACTGCTGAAATAACTGAAATGAGTTTTAATGTGTCATGTTGGATGTTGAATGTATACTTAAACATGCTGAATAATATTTTTTTGCATATGTCATTGGCCTGTTTTGGAGGGTATCACAGAAGAGACTATTGCTAGAAATACAGTAGATTTGTAAGAAAGTATGTTTGGATTATATAAAAATGCAGAAAAGCGTTGCTGTTGTGCAGTGAGACCAAAATATGGCTTCTCAGCGAAAATGCACAACAATATGTGAAGTGAGAATTTGATGCTGCCCACACCTTAAAAACAACATATTTACATCAAATTACAATGTTGGCTGCATGGTGTTGTGGGGTTGCTTTTATTCTTAAAAAAGAAGAAATAATAGATGTTAAAAATACAGGGAAATCTTAGAGGAGATGTTTCAACAGCTGAATGTTCCAATTAACAATTTTTTTTTTTTTTTTTAAATCGAGGTATTGTTTAAGTGTCTGAATGCTTTTATTTATTCATTTTATTTTATTTATTGTGACTGTTACATTTTTTATTTTCACAGTCGATGGGGCGTGTGATAGGACTTTGGCAAATCTTTCTGACACATACCAAAAATTTTATAAAGCAGTTGAGTCGGATGACGGAGTGATATGTGTGACTCAATGCGATGCAGCTCATGAAGATCAGATCATTTGTAAGAATGAGGGCACCTGTGAAGTTTCTGATAAGGGCCCATCCTGCTAGTATGTACTTATTTTACTTTTATACTGTTTACATTTATTAGACTTAACTGAAAAAGTGAGGTACATCTTTCTTTAAGGGAGTATGGTGGTTAAAGATTTGGGCTGGAAACTGAAAAATTTTAGGTTTGCCCCAATCATTAGTGTAGTTAGTTTAAATAAAAGCATCTCCTAAATATTTAGTTTGAGTATAGAAGTATGAACGTGTACATATGTATGCTTTTATCACTGTGTAAGCCATATCAAAATTCGAATCATTCTAACAGGATGAAACATTTCACTTCCTAAGAACGGGAATGATTTAAATGAATCAAAAGCAAAAGCTGCACAAAAATATGTTTTTTTTTTCTTTTGGAAAATTTAAAAGAACTTACTTTTTTTTTGCTGCAGTTGCCGGCATACAGATGAAGTCTGGTACTTGGGAGATCGTTGCAGTTTACAGGTGCACAGAACTGGATTTTATGCTGGATTGGGAACAGTGGCAGCAGTAGCAGTAATAGTTGTAGCACTTCTGACAGCTTATCTCATAATGAACAAACGAACAGTAAAGAGGTATGTAATTTCATACACTTTATTAAACTTCTTCAGTTCAGTAATGTGTTTGGGATGTCTGGTGTCTTGCGGTCTTGAGGTCATGCCAAGGCGTGTTGATCATCAGTTAGTGGACAGATGGCCTGCATAATGTCTTGATAAACTTCATGTAAAATTGTAGAAATTCATGTTTCTGTTGATGATAGCAAGCTATTCAGAGCCTGTGAACACAAAATCATTATGTTCTGATGGATTTGCACACAACCCTAACAGTAGATTTGTGTGGCAAATGCTCTGAAATAAACCAATTAGCCACTCCCAAGACCAGAAAAGCAGTTTGCTTGGAGCAGTTTGATGTCAATTTGATACCTTTCTAATACTATTTGTGCATTTAGCTGCACCACTGAAATATATGAAGGGTATACCATCCTGTGTGATTAAAACAGCCCCCTCTCCTAAAAATCTGTGGAAAATCTCTTATTAACATGACTATTGTGTATCTAATGTGATATGTGTATCGGGAAAAGAGGGTGTTTTCATAAATAAATGTATTTTTATGCCTTTCTGTCCATAATTTTATTTCTGTCTCACAGGAATAAGGACATTAAGCAAGATCTAGTGAAAGAATGGTTAGAGGATGACTTTGAATGGCCACCACAAAAGAAAACATCACAAACAGGTACCAAAATACATTATCTGCATTATTCAGCAATTATTAAATGTAGGTTGTACCTGAATATTTGAACCATTTGCCAAATGGATATTTGTTTTGTTCACAATTTTCTAACAATACTGTTATATCAGTAAATTAGTTAGATAAATTAAAAACTAAAAGGAAAGCTGAATATTAAGCTGCCCCTGTGTGTAGCTTCATGACTTTAGGAAAGAGAGGCAGAAAAGTGTATTGTAAGATCCCTTATCATATCATCATGATCTAAACATTATGTGAGGCACATTTCAGCATGGATTATTTTGTGAACCTGTTGTGATGTAATATAAACTATTCTAAGAGGCCAAGAAAGAAGGATGTGGCAGACAAGATAGTCAACAGTATTTGACAAGATAGTCTTCATGTAAAGATGCATAGTCCATGTTAAAGGAGAAGTTCACTTCCAGAATAAAAAAATCCTGATAATTTACTCACCCCAATGTCATCTAACATGTTAATGTTTTCTTTCTTCAGTCACAAAGAAATTAGGGTTTTTGAGGAAACCATTCCAGGATTTTTCTCCATATAGTTGACTTCAATGGGAGCCAAAGGGTTAAAGGTCCAAACTGCAGTTTCAGCGAAGCTTCAAAGGGCTCTACATTATCCCAGTTGAGGAATAAGGGTCTTATCTAATGAAACTATCGGTTACTTTCTTTAAAAAAATAATATTTATACACTTTTTCAGCTAGCATTAGCTCTGCAATGCCAACCCAGTGTTTACAAAGCAAACATGCAAAGAAAGTCAAATGCCCTTTACAAAAAAAGGTAAAACAACAATGTTGGAAGATTTTGAAGTTGGAGTAGAAAATAAAATGGTGTTTGATGACCAGGAACTTCATGTCAGACAAAGAATGTTTTACAGACTTAAAATTACGAAAAATTGGGGATGTCTCTAATGGCACTTGTTGTTCAATAATTCTAGTGCGTATAAAAGTTTATAAATATTATTTTTTTAAGGAAATTACAGATCGTTTCACTAGCTATGACTCTTATTCCTCAGCTGGGATCGTGTGAAGCTGCACTGAAACTGCAGTTTTGGACCTTCAAGTCCACTATATGGAGAAAATGAAATGTTTTCCTCAGAAGCCTTAATTTCTTTGCAATTGAAGAAAGAAAAGCATGAACATCTTGGAATAATCAGGAAATTTTAATTCTGAAACTTCTAAAACTTATCCTTTGAGGATCTAAGCATATTCAGGAGTTTCTAGTCTAGACTGAGCAAGCAGCAAATGTATATATTTTTATTTAGATTTTCAGTGCAATGAGAGCATTGTATTCTTTTTTTTTCCTCATGGAACATTCATTTTCTAGATGAACAAGTTTCCAGTTAATCAACATAACTTTTTTTTGTATTTCCAGCTGACAGATATGATAATCCAGTATACTCACCAGGAGGCATGCATAAGCAGAACAGTTTTGAAAGGTCTTACACCCCAAATTTTTCACCTGAACCTGATATTCATCTTCGCTATCTTCAGAGGGATCAGCCTGTAAGTACTAAGCGGATACACATTTCTACACTTAGTTGTCTTACTTACAAATAGTCAATACACACAAACCTAAGCTACTACACCCAGTGGCGGAGCTACAATTTTTTACATGGGGTGGCCAGGGGGTGGCCACTGCTATTTCAGGGGGTCCACACACGGACACGCACTGTACTCATAAAGTTGAAATAATAAATTAAGGAATTCTAAAGTTTCATTTGCAAAAACTATGCTGAGTTCATTTACAAAAAACAACCAAACAAAAATATTGCAATTAGACATAGCAGACATCAAACAGACCTGGATTGGAAAAGAAAAACAAAAACACAGTTTTAGTCATCAGTTACAAACTTATCCTAGGTATGTTTAAAACAACATAATTCTGCGGTTCTGATGAGAACTGACAAAACGTTTCACGAATTCATCCATGTTGAGGGAGCGTGTCATCCTTGACTCAACACTGAGAATCCCTTGGTGACTTAACCTGTCATCAGACATTGTTGTCCTAAGGTGGGTTTTAATAAGTTTTAACGTAGAGAAAATTTTACAAAGTCGAAATAACATTGTTAAATTAAATATAATAACTTACATACAGGGCATGAAATTAACTTTTTTTACTTGGTAGCACTGGTGCTCCCAACTTCAAAAAGTTAGGAGCACCATAAAAAAATTTAGGAGCACCCAATTTCTTTTTTAGTAATGCACTGTTATTGATTCGTCATGGTTCTTCATTTTGATTGCCAATGTTTTACATGCAAATGGGCTGATTCTGAAAGCCTTTTTTATATATTTATTTTACGCCTTAAGCAAGGGACAAGAATGAATGAAAATATGAGTACATGAACAAGATGTTTATTTTCTCTATTATAGGTACAGTCATTTAAATTAGAGGCAAACACTGCATTTTTTAACAACCTACATAAATAACAATATGTGACCCTGGACCACAAAAACAAGTCGCTGGGGTATATTTGTAGCAATAGCCAAAAATACATTGTATGGGTCAAAATTATTGATTTTTCTTTTATGTCAAAAATCATTAGGATATTAAGTAAAGAGCATGTTCCATGAAGATTTTTTGTAAAATTCCTACTATAAACCTATCAAAATGCAATTTTTGATTAGTAATATGCATTGTTAAGAACTTAATTTGGACAACTTTAAAGGTGATTTTCTCAGTATTTTGAATTTTTTGCACCCTCAGATTCCAGATTTTCAAATAGATGTATCTCGGCCAAATATTGTCCTATCCTAACAAACCATATATCAATAGAAAGCTTATTTATTGAGCTTTCATATGATGTATATATCTCAGTTTTGTAAAATTTTACCATATGACTGGTTTTGTGGTCCATGGTCACATATATATTATAAATATTACAAAAAATAAACGACACAGTTTCGTTCTTAGTCGTGTAGACAATATGCAATGCAGCCATAATCAAAGTGGGCTACCCTTTCAATATTCAAAGTGCAAATAGAGACCGAATCTTTCAAGCATTATACAGAGCTACAACTACACAACTTATTATAGCCCACATACTAATATTTAATAACAGCTTTGATATTTTATGTAGCCTAATTTTCGCGGACTGAGGAGTCGCTCTCTAACTGTGGGGTATTAAAATTGCTTTTGAATGCGTGTGCGAGTTTTACTTTTGGTTTCGTTTTAACAATCAAGCGAAACTCGGCGGTGCTGAGCGTGCATTCTACAAGAGATTTCTTTAACAAAACCTTTTGAAAGTGGGAGGACACAAACAGGATTTTGAAAAACGTGTCCCCAGTGAAAATTACGCCTCTGCCTGAGTGCAACTCTGCCGCTGAGTTATCATCAAAATGCTCCCAAATATAATTTGAGGTCGCACAGATTAAATTTTGGGAGCATATGCGACAAAAACAGTCGAAATTTCCAGCCCTGTACATACATGGTATGTGCATGTAATACTAGCACAGATGAAGTATAGCGTTAACTGTCTAAATTGCGAATTGATCTCTCTAATCTCATTAAGTTAACTGATGTTGTTGGCGCCTCGTTCACTTAAACAGCAGATAATAAACGTTACTCGGCAAACAAACCTTATAATAAACTATAGCTAAAACGTATTTCAAATATTATGTTTTATTATTCGTTTTACCTTGAAACCATGTTCATGTCTTTGGCTCGTCTTGATTTGAAAATGGCTTAAGCAGCGTTGCCGGCAAAATTCTAAAACTTCTTTAGACAAATGAGATGTCAATGAGCATCAGCTACTGCCAGCAGCAAATAAAATTTTGGGGTGGCACCCGGGACACCCCTCTGGCTCCGCCACTGACTACACCCACCAACAGGGTTCCACTATAATTATCTTTCTTGAACTATCTTACCTGGCTAATAATGATAAGATAGATACATTTTAATTTCTGACCTACACACAATTGACCCTTCGTAGGAAGTTTGAATGACAGGCGATCTGACCAATCATAAAGCAGAATCTGCCATTTTTGTACCAGACAGGAGAGTAGATTAAAGTCTGTGGACTCAAACTTGAAAAATGGTGTGTATTGACACCTTTCCATGATTGAAACAAGATATCTTCTTTATTTCATGCTATAACTAGTAAAGCAGAAAAGATGATCGGTTCACGTGCCGCTTGAACTGAGATACTGCAGTGATCTGTCACGACACATTAAAGAGCCACAAAACGATACTGTTTGAATTCCTAATTCCTTATTCCTTGTTTTGCTCTTAACAGATGAGATTGGAGCGACCTCAGATCCGTTCATCTTTTGATACTTAATTCTAAGTGTGTGGAAAAAGTATTACAGCTTTGTATGACATACTGAATGTAAAAATATGCAGTCTTGATTTATCAAAACTAAATCAGTTGCTAGAGCATTTTATTTATACCATACAATTTAGCAATTATGCATATTTTCTGTACCTCAGATGTGTGATCATCCAATCATATTGTATTTGATTACATGATGAAGAGAAGCCGTAAAACTAAAGAAATGCCCTGCTTATCTTCACGTTATTAAAATAATCAATGTATTAAATTAGATATCATGTAGTTATCTTTTTTATAGGTTTCACTTTGTTATTGCACCTTCGGTATCATTTCTTCTTATTTGTTTATTCCTAATGACTTTGCATTGATATAAACTGGTTTGTAAATTACATATTAACCACAAATTATTTATTATCATTATACTCTACACAGTTTGTAAATTGACACTTGCTTATGTTAAAATAAATTATATTCTCACGTTCTTTTGTCTTTTCCTTCTGTAAAAGCAATTAAATACATGATATTCTTGCGCTATCGTGTATTACGCTATAAGAAAACATCAAACATCATGAGCTCACAGAGAGGGATAGAGTATCTTCACAATCAGCATTCCTAATTACTTTTATGCTACTTAGATTGGTACTTTTTTATGTTTTTCTATTCACCAAAACACAACAAAAGCAGTTAATGGGGCTTCCTTACTGTATATTTTAGCCCTCGATGTATTCCATTCAGATCACATTCAGTCACATTATTTTCTACATCGAGCATGTTAAACGTTAAAGAAAAGTTTAATCATTTTGGCAATACTGAGCATTTATAGTCATTTTGAAAGAAAGAACAGACAGATCTAATCTAAGAAAACTGGTAACACTTTACAATACAGTTCCTTAGTTAACATGAACTAAGAATGAACAATACTTCTACAGCATTTACAAATGCATTACTAAAATCACAGGTTGTGTTTAATAATGCACTGAATTAATGTGAACAAACAATGAATGACTGTTTGTATTAACTAACAATAACTAGCAAAGATAAATAATGTAATAAATGCATTGTTCATTGATGTTAGTTAATAAATTAACTGTTTTGTAATTTTTGTATATAGAGCATGCTGATTAATACATCTTTTTAAGATAAGTCTTCTTTCAAACTGTGATCATAAATCATAACATTGTACATAAAGTACCTGTTATTGGATAGATACTTGTGTATTTTATTTTATAGCCTAGTGTTTCACAAAGTGAGATCCTTTATCTCAGATCTTATCATCAGTCGCATGTAAAACAGTGTGAAGGACGGTGAGTCATACAGGTCACGTTGGGTGGGGAGCCACGCATCCAGCAGATAAGCAGGAAAGAAAAACTCATAAACAGCTGCTCTATAATCAGTTTTGAGAAATGTTGCAACCGGTAGAATCACGTCAGTTTATGCACCTAGACCTCTGTGGTGAAATGAGACACATGGGTCGTTGTGTAAAAATACTACTTACTTGTGAAATGTTCCTCACTCTACAAGGTTATGCTTTATTAGGGGTAAACCCTTCTGTTTGTGTACTGTTTAGTTTAGAATTATTTTTCTGTACGGTTTAGAAACTTGGTTTAATATTTAATCTCACATTTATTTTTTTTAATGTCTTGGTTTTTACACAACAAACCTATTTGAACAAAATCATCATTTTGAAATATGAACATTTGAACACACATTTTCCAAACAACTGAAAGAAACATCATCTCAACCTGTAGCAAAGTGAAACATAAGACCCACTCAGAACGTAATTAGGCTGAACCTCTTCAGAATTCAACTGAGACTGGCTAAGCGTATCATTTCTCAGAATCCAGGGATGGTCTTTTCAGCAAGGTTACTGGAACTAACAAAGGATTGAGAGGACAGGTGGCAGCTGTAGTCCAGTCTTTTTTGTCCTTTGCTAGATCTGTGACAGATGACTCACTGGAGGGCTCTTTAGTGGATCCCGTAGTAGTGCAAAGTTTCTGTGTTAATGCAGTTGAATCGGCTACATTGGCCTGCAGGACGTCCCTGTCAGTGTTTGAGGAGGAAGCTGGCATTTTCGCAGGTTTCGAGAGCTGGGAGTGTATCTGGAGGAAGTGATGTTGAAGTTCCTTACAGTCTAGTAATGGGAGCTCCTCAGGCAAACACATCAGAATATCCAACAGCACTGCGCTCTCTGAGGATGGAATGTGGAAAATATAAGAAAAAAGTAAAAAAAAATATAATATAAAAATATAGAGAGCTGTTCACATACACTAACAGTCAAAAGTTTTTGAACAGTAAGATTTTACGTATAAGTCTCTTGGTCAAGCCTGTGTTTATTTGATCCAAAATACAGCAAAAGCAGTAATATTGTGAAATATTTAACTATTTAGAATTTCTATTTGAATATATTTTAAAATGTAATTTATTCCTGTGATCAAAGCTAAACTTTCAGCATCATTACTGCAATCTTCAGTGTCACATGATCCTTCAGAAGTCATTCTAATATGCTGATTTGCTGTTCAAGAAACATTTTTATTATTATTATCATCAATATTTAAAACAGTTGAGTACATTTTTTCAGGATTATTTGATGAATAAAAAGATTTAAAGATCAGCATTTATCTGAAATAAAAAGCTTTTGTAACATTATACACTATACCAAAGAACTTATAGAAATGAATACTTTTATTTAGCAAGGATGCTTTAAATTGATCAAAAGTGATGATAAAGACATTGATAATGTTAAAAAAAGATTTCTATTTCAGATAAATGCTGTTCCTCTGAACTTTCTATTCATCAAAGAAACCTGAAAGAATTCAACTTGGTTGTTTACAACATAATAATGTTTTTGAGCAGCAAATCAGAATATTAGAATGATTTCTAAAGGATCACATAACTGGAGTAATGACGCTAAAAATTCAGCTTTGCAATCACAGGAATAAATTACATTTTAAAATATATTCAAATAAAAAGTAGTTATTTTAAATGGTAAAAATATTTCAAATTTATAGTGTTTTTGCTGTACTTTGGATCAAATAAATGCAGGCTTTGTGAGCAAAAGAGACATTTTTAAAAAACATAAAAAATCTTTTGACTGGTAGTCTATCCAAAAAGGGATAGTTTACCCAAAATAGTTCACACCTCTTTGATTTACAGACAAAATATCTTTGTGTTCCACAGAAGAAAGAACATCATACGACCTGATGGCAAGTAAATCAATTGTCATTTTTGGGTGAACTATGCGTTTAAGTTCATCTAACGTTCACATCCTTAAAACAATGTGTAAAATGGTCATGAACAGTGTCATTTATTTTAACATTAATTATTATAACAGAATATTATAAGCAAAATGTATAATTTAACAATACATACCCATTGAAGTAAGTGCTGAATTGCAGGTTTTAGAGTCAACGTCACTTAAATATTGATATATCTTGTCAAAATTCACAACACACTTCAGCATTCTTGGCTCTTTGCATAGGTAATCATGATCTAACAGTTCAGAGTGAGCATGATTGTGCTTATTTGGGGAAACTGACAGTGACTCTGGAGCAGTGGAAATGGGACTGGACACTGTTGGTTCTACTTCTGACTGCAGTTGGCTTGGGCTTCTTGTCATCTGTGAAGATCTTGGTGTGGCTGTTTCAGGCACTAGAGGGGAACTGCTTGGTGCATTCTTGAATTGGCTAAGACGATCAACAGCATTAGAACTAGAGTCAGGCTGAACTGAGGGAGTAGAAACGCTTGCGTTTGGGGTCACGTCTGAGGTGGAAGGCCGAGAGGGAGTTTTAGGAGACTGAACAGCGTGAAGACTGGAGAAAGCAGATGTTTGGATGATAGGGTGTGGAGGTTCAGAGTGCAACAGTCCACAGGGCTCAATGGCAGCAATCACAAGCATCTGATGACAAAGCAAACAACATTTTATCTGCTATAAGAGTCATTAAGATGATAAAGGCAATAAAAGAGGTAAAATACTTTACACTGTAACTAACAAGTGTTACGTAGTTTGTTCTTTAGATGTGCTATAAATAGCAGTCGTAAACAAGGATCGTATAAAAATGACAAAACCAGTTGTTGAAGTTACATATGTTGTAAGAATAAGCACCGATGGAATATGTATCACTGCAGTTTTAAGTTATTATAGGTAAATACAACCTCATTATCAAATACAAAGATTATCCATCACAATTTCCCCACTTTTTAGCATCTTCAGTCAAACTTATAACAAACTAGTTTGAAATTTCTCCTACAAGCCGTTTGTAGACTTAGGCTGAGAAAATATTGATGTGAACCTGTACAATTCTTGTTGTGGTGTTTGGTGTAATTTCTCAAATGTCTCATACAAACCTGGGAAAAGGCAGAAGAAATTGTCTTCTCGTGGGATCTGGAGATTTTCTGTACCAGCTCTCCCCACAATTCAATGGGAACTTTAGTTTTGCGTTCCTCTCTCCTCTGACTCTGGACCTGTTGATTAACTTTTTGTAGCACACGTGACTTCAAGGTCATTATCAGGTCTTCAATCTGAAACCAAATCGTACAAACAATTGCACTACAGTGTACTCGTGCAGATATTTTTATTTTGGCGTCGATGAGTTTACCTCTTTGAGAGAACGTTGGGGAACTTTCTTTTGGATCTCAGTCAGATCTAATTCAGATTCAAAATTTTGCTGCTGTTTCAAAGCTTGCAAAACACTCTGAAGATCTTTGCGATTCCATCCTTTGCAGAGGGATCTGGCATTCACTGGCTGCTCTTCCTCAGTGCTCTTAAGAGCAAAGCGTGACGGTTCAGTCCGCCGACGAAATGGAGGTTTCATGGTTGTATGTACCTCAAAATGGCCTGTTAGATGAAAAAGAAAATGTCCACATTTAACAACTACCCCCAAAGCTTAAAAGTGGCTTTAAAAAAAAAAGATCACACTTTCCTTTGATCAGAACTTAAAAAGGAAATGTTCAACTTTAACTAGAAAAGTTTTTTTTTTTTTTTTTAGAGATCATAGTGATGGAAATGTACTACTTCTATTAATGTTTTGATCAGGTGACTTATAGGGATATCAAGATAATCTAATTTGATAAGGAGGACGTATTTGGGCAACTAACATAGAACAGTTGTCGTTTATGAACATCAAAACGGTTAACTTACACACAAAAAAAAACTAAATATTTTCACTCACTCAAAAAGGCATTGATAGCTTCCACAACGGATGACAGATACGTACAAAGTAAGCTGTAGAACAACAGCAATTATTTACTTTATACACACAGCTTCATAAAGCAGGACTGCACGGCAGTCATTAAATAAAAGTATTTATGACAAAATAACGTTAAATGGTAATTCACAGTATAAACTTCCGTAATACAAGGCTGGTCACAACACGCTTGCAGTACCCGTATCTTACTACGAGTCACCAAAAGGTTCAAAAACCACAAGACTGAAATGCGTTTGCTCAATTCTGATTGCTACGGTCACCTTAGGTTTATGTTTTATTCAAGATATAGATTGGACATATAATGAATAAAATATATATTGAAAGAGTAAGCGTTCGTTAAGAGCACTCACTTTCATTTAGAGTTATACTTACAGTTTGCACTTTTGTCGTTTGTGAAACGCACCACTAGAGACCGCTCAAACCTTTCACACGAAAGTTATTTCTTACTTGCTTGCAAGTGGCTTTAATTTACTATGACGCGTTGTAAATTCGTCTGTTGCCCCTGTTTGAAGTGACATTGAACTGCCAAAAATACTTGGACCCTACAATCAGCCTGTTTTATTTTTTATTGTTTTTCGTATGCAGTAAAATTATTTTTTTCAGTTGAGATCTAACAACTCTGATCCGACATTTTGTCAATTCGGGAAAGCACTTCCCGCCTCTGTTGGAACATCCACATGTAGACATTCAGACCTTTGTAATTTTTTATTAGAGTTGTAAATGGTATATGAAAACGTACACTCTCCTGCTAACTATTAGACCTTGTCATCATCACATTCAAAAGTATTGGCAGCGGTGGGATTCGAACCCACGCCCCCGAAGAGACTGGAGCCTTAATCCAGCGCCTTAGACCGCTCGGCCACGCTACCTATAGAACGATCCTAAAGAGCTATGATTTAAAAAAACTACTTCAACGTTCTGCAAGAGTCTCCAAGTGTTTTGCCACTGCATATCTAGTGTCGAAGTGTTGGCTTTTTTTTATTTTTTAATAAAAGTTAACTTATTCCCCCAGTTGTCACTTTTCAGAATGAATTTAGTCACAGCGTGTTTCCCCAGTTTTTGTGAAAGCCAAAACGAGAGGTCACTTGCAGATGGTCCCTTTACTTTATTAAATGAACCAAAAATACAATTCAGTTAAAGTGTACTAACCAGTGGTTAGGGGTAAAGCATTAAAAGTAACGCAAGTTACGTAATCAGATTACTTTTTCATATAACTAGTAAACTAACGCAGTACTTTTTAAATGTACAAGAAAATATCTCACTTATATAGATACTACCAGAGCCATAGAGAAAGAATATTGTCTATGGCTCTGGTTACTACTAATGTAGTTACGCACTAATATAGTTACTTATTCAGAACACCAGTTTTGTTTTCCCATGTATTGATTCAAAAGTCTCCTGTCCCCATGTTGAGAGAAATTGGAAGTACATGTGTAAATATGATGTTACTGTAGTTCTAGCCTAAATGTGAACATGCCATTAATCATCTCACTTGCAAACAACGTGATTGTAAGACCATATCAATATTGCACCATTCATGCTGAATTTGTAATAATAACATTTTTTATAATACATATTACATACACTATACATATTTAGCATGAATTCACTATTCTTAATATGGTCTGCAGTATCCGTAATCTTAATCCTTTAGATTAACATGCAAACGAATCCAATTTAAGCATCATAATCCAAAATAAAGGTAGACTGATTTAATATAAACATACTACTAAGGAAGATAAATGGAATGCAAAAGATACTGCAAAGATGTTTAGGGGTTGTTTTGAAAATATGATCAATTCTGTGGTGATTATGACCTCTGCTGGTGATCGGGTGACATGATTTTTGTGGTTGTGTATGCTATGGTGCTCTTAGAACAAGGTTAAATTTTCAACTGTGGTTGTCTATGCCAAGACTGAGAGATGTGTGCCTTGACATACTTTATTATTTCATAAAATATATAAAAAAAATTTTTATAAAATGAGCATATACGAACATTTTCTCATATATACTTTGAGATATAGTTGTTAGAATATTTGAATATTTTAGAGAGAAAACTACTGTATTACCTGAAAGCAGTTTTTGCATCAAAATGCATTTTGAATCTTCAGTGAAGCCATTCTAGTCAGGTTTCGTAGAACCAGTCCCCACATTCCTTATAACTATAAGAAACTCAATTTTCATATTGCATGTTAGGTTAGGAATTGTTTTTTTTATGATGAACAGAAACATAGTCAAGCTTGCATAAAAATGGAATAAATATTAAATATTAATATGAAAGTGATTTTAGGAAAATCTGATTCAATATTGCACATATAAATATATCACATCATATTTAGCTATTTTATAACCTTAAGAGGATTTGCCTCAGATGACTTTTCTGTTGTACTTACCACTGCTGTTCAAATGTGGTATGACTCGACCCCTGAAATCAGAAGTCCTTTTGTGTCATTTGTGTAGTTTAGGAACTTAATGCTTTTTTTGTAATGGAAGAACATACGTATAGTGATAAAGAAGACTGTATTTGGCAGCCTTAGTTTACATATTTCTACTATATTACTGTGAGAAATGAGAAATTGAGACAAACTGTCCCCCACTTTTGAAAGAATTGTCATTGAAATCTATCTTCAGAATCCCACATTTAACAAATTTCATTAGTCTCAACTAAAAGAAGAAATAGGTTACCACCTTTAATAAATATACTATATATATTTTTTAAATATTAATTGCATTGCTTACTAATAGTAAAAACTGTACTAATGATGATGAATTTTGAAGAATTTTGCATTCATATCAGCAAAACTAGAAATAGCATGGACAGAGTATCACTGTTTTGGTTGCGTCGTTTTAGGATATGAGACATGTTATCTGTCCGATTTTCCAGTCTGTGTTACATCCAATCTGAAATGTATTATGTATTACATATTTTGTTTCATTGGTGTCAATGACAGATCTTGTCTTCTGTGTTACATGACGTTAAACATCATGACCTAAGTCACATTTAATTTATGTTTAATTTATAAACAAAGTCGTTAGCCAAATGGAAAAATAATAAACCCATCTGTGCCTTCAAAAAACACAATACTACGTCAGTGGAAATTCACACAAGGTGTCTGTGAACTCTAGGGGTTTCTTGGTACTAGGGATTCACTAATGATTGTGTGTTAACTTTTCTGAAAAAAATAAACAAAATAAATTAAATGTGTTTAACAAATACAATGTAGGGGTAAGAGGCTTGGTTTTGTTATGCTGGTTGAAAGTCTCTTCACATCCTGATAGCAATCACTAAATTAAGTGGTCTGAATGTATTTATATGTATTTTGTATTGTATGTATATGTATTGCTTCCATTGTCCTCTTTTGTAAGTCACTTTGGATAAAAGCATCTGCTAAATGTCTAAATGTAAATGTATTTATATCGTCTGTGGAAGGTGGATCAAAAAATGTTTGAACAATCAGATTATTCGGCCCGAAAATTACAATATAGGCTGTTTCATCTGCTTGTTAATGTATGCATTTTTTATAAGCTACCTCTGCTCACCTAGGCTGCGCTTCAGTCCATTTTTATTCCCTTTACTCTTCTCTCTGTCTTGTTTGTACATCATTGATTCCGAGTGCCCACTAAACCCTTGATCACTTAGAATCCACAACGCAGTTAATTTGTTACTTAAATTATTTTTCCCGACAAGTTACTTTGCAGCATTCTATGTGTATATGTTTTGATCAAACACCACCCTCTCCATCTAATCCAATTAGAATTGAGACAAACTAAATAATCAAATTACACTTTTTTTTCCCCAAAGATGGTTTCCACCATTTTAGATAGTTCTCATGCTGATATATGTTTAACTGTTCGGTTTTTTTTTTTAAATTACCTTTTAATTAGTTATTTGATGCTATAAAATGGGGTGTAATCCTGCTATAGTGCTGGCAAAATAAGTCAGAATGAGCAAATTTTCAAAGGCGATAGAGTAACCAGAGTTGATTGTGAGAAAAATCAAGTTAAAATTTTTTGAAGATTCCAAAGCAAAATCACCAAGCAACGTTGCATATTTTCCTCCAATTCATTTCTTAATAATAATTGCTATAATATTAATCACAATAGCTATAGCTAGCAACCCAGTCCCTGCTGAAAAAAATAGCATATGCTGGTTTTTGCAGCAGGGGTCTCATAAAATAAATTTTAGCAGCACCGTTTTTACATACCTTACCGCACGTTTCACGGCAGTTTCAAAAAGAAATGTCCACTGAGTTGTGCTAAAACACAGGTTCAATACGTGAACCCTGGCGCGTTTTTATTACGTTGATATTGCGGCGGTTCAGAGTTTAAATATCCAGGGACTGTTGCTAAAAGTTAATGCTCTATCAATTTGGAAATATGGCCCACACCAAACCCAACCCTAAACCTACCGATAGTGTTAACAAATGCAAAACCAATATAAAAATGCATTTGTTGATGCCATTTGAATCTTCCTTGTGTGTAGATTTAAACTCTTTTGCGGAACCGTAGTTACACAGGATTTAAACCGAAGCTGTGCACCTCCAAGTACATGAGTGCGTGAGCTGCCGAACAAACCTACCATCTATGAAAACCATAGATATGAAGCTGGATATTTCATGCTAACATTCAAAAGCATCAGTTTTCAAATTTCGTGTCTTGCGAAAAAGTGCCCCCCGGTATGTTTTTGTCATAAGACCAGATAGCTATTTTATCAAAAAATTATTAATAATATTGTTAGTAAAAATAAGAACAAAGATGCAAATAAACAGTAGTTTAATCTAGAGCAGCGAGTGATTCTGTCTGTCAGATCAAAGATAGACAAATATATATTAAGACCAGCTGTAATGCATGGATCTAATATAATGTTACACACCAGATTTTTTTTCCCATTAACTAAATGTTAATGTAAGACATAACAGATTATGTTTATGTGAATCTTGCCAAGAAATATTTAGCAATAATGTACTTTATAGGGAGATTGTGTGCTCTCAGAGAGGTGCGTCTTATGCACGCCCTTTGCAAATGTCAGTTGCATATTTCAGTGGTTTGGATTCATGTCATCGAAAATTTCAATATGAATATCTACAAAGGTGTAGCACTGCGATTTGGAACTGACCTACAACTTGTGGTGAGAAGCAGCAGTAGGCGCCCAGAAGTTAAAGGCACTCCTCTCATAAAACGTACAAATAAATATCAATTTAGATGTTTAATTACTATTTGGATCACTGGGATTACTAGAACAGAGCTTAATGAACATAATGTGAAAACCTCAAATTTGACCAAAACTGACACTTTTTTAAAAAACTTCTTTTGCCTGTAGCTCAAAATTAGACCGTATGAATTCCGACTCATTTTCCCAGCATAGGTCACATTTTTTTTGCAATGGATTAAGTGAACCCCTTCATTTTAAACTGACTTGTTCAGATGTGTTTGATTAGGGGTGGAGCCAAACTTTGCAGAAAAGTGAACCTGGAGTGCCAGAGTTAAGAACCCATGATATGGACTATGTTCTACGCTCTGGTGTTGAATGGGTCTTCATTTACTGTTCGAATTCTGTAAAAAGCTTCCATCTTAAAATATGGATCCTCTATCCATGATATTGCTTTCGCCACTAAAAGTTGTCTCTTCTGAAACAAGAGAGAAATATGCACTGACGAAACACCATTTTAGCCTACAAGAGAAACGTCTAAAACTGTTTAAACATGTTGGTGAATTTTGGTATGAGAGGACAATAGGAGGAATGGATTTTGGCAGCAATCAAGCCACAGCACTGCCGAGTTTAGCTTCAACCTTGATTAAACAAACTGATCTTTCTAATCAAGTACTTCATGCTTATTTGAAACCTACATGGTGTTTGTGTTGGAGCAGGGTTGAAACTAAAATGCACTCCAGGATTTGAGTTTGACACCCCTGGTTTAAAGTAAAACTCTTTAATAAAAGATTTGTTTATTATAAACACCAAGATTTTCACTCAAAGACATTACTGGATGGACAGGAGTCATGTGGACTACTTGTGGATTATTGTGATGTTTTTATGAGGTGTTTGAACTCTCATTCTGATGGCACCCATTCACTGCTGAGTATGGGGTGTCAAAACTCGGGCCTGGAGGGCCACTGTTCTGCAGCGTTTAGCTGCAGAGGACATCGGCCCTCTAGGACCGAGTTTGCTGCAGAGGATCCATTGGTGAGCAAGTGATGTAATGCTACATTTTTCCAAATCTGTACGGATGAAGAACAAACTCATCTGCATCTTTGATGGTCTGAGTACATTTTCATCTATTTTTGCTATTCCAGCAAAAGTTCAGCTAGATGTTTTATCTTCCCTCCTATCTTACAAGTACAGTACCAGTCAAAAGTTTTTTAACAGTAAGATTTTTTTGTTTTTTTAAAGAATTGTCTTCTGCTCTCCAAGCCTTTGATCTAAATTTTGATCTATTTATTTGATCTAAAATACAGCAAAAACAGTAATATTGTTAAATATTTTTATTATTTAAAATAACCGCTTTCTATTTGAATACATTTGAAAATGTAATTTATTCCTGATATCAAAGCTACATTTTCAGCATCATTACTCAAGTCTTCAGTGTCACATGATCCTTCAGAAATCATTCTAATATTTTTGATTTGCTGTTCAAGAAACGTTTTTATTATTATTATTATCATCATCATTATAATATTTAAAATGGTTGAAGACATTTTCCCAGAATTCTTTGATGAATAGAAAGATCCAAAGATCAGCATTTAGCTTTTGTAACATTTTACACTATACCATTCAAAATCATCGAGTCTGTATATATGTATTTTTGAAAGATTTTAGAAAGTAATACTTTTATTTAACAAGGATGCTTTAAATTGATTAAAGGTATTGATAAAGATATTGATTTCAGAAAAAAATTGTTTATCTGAACTTTCTTTTTAGCAAAGAAAGCTGAAAAAATTCTACTCTGTTTATAATAAATGTTTTTGGAACAGCAAATCAGAATATTAAAACGATTTCTAAAGGACCATGTGACTGGGGTAATGATCAAATTTAGCTTTGCAATTACAGAAATAAATTACATTTTAAAATGTATTCAAATAGAAAGTGTCACAAGGATGGTCTGAGACGAGCGGATCCATTTGCAGCATTTATTAGAAAAGACAAAACAAACACACAGGGGCAGGCAGAAATCGTGGTCAAACACAGGCAGAAGGTCGGGGCTGGCAGCGAGAATCATACAAAAGAGGGAGTCCAGGAATCGAAAACACAGGGAATCAAACACGGGAAAGAAACGCTCAGAATGTAGCCGGGGCAATACAAGACTTCGCGAAGAAGCTGTGTGTGTGAGTTGCTTATAAGCATGTCTGTGAATGAGGAACAGATGTGTGCAGCAATCAGTGCAGTGGGTCACGAGGAGCAGGTGTGAGCAGTGATTGGTGCAGTGGCTTGTGGGGGCTGAAGTCCATGATGTGTAGTGCAAGAGTTTGTGATGACAGGACGACTCAATTCCTGACAGAGCCCTCCCCCATGGAGCGGCTTCCAGACGCTCTAACCACATAATGAAACCGGAGGGTGGTGGAGCGGAGGCAGAACAGGGGGAGGGATGGAATGCCAGGTCCATGTGGGGGTAATGGAGCTATGGACTGAGGTGGGACCGGCGGAGGGAGAAGCCATGGTGGAGGAAGGGTTGGCTCCTGCATGGGGCTGACCGACGGAGGAGGAGCTGGCGGAGCCCGAGGCGGAACCGGAGAGGCGATGGTCATGGGCAACACCGAGGATCCGGAGGGCCAAGGCGGAACCCAAGGCTCTGGCGACCAAGGCAGAGATGGAGGTCCGGAGGTACGCGGCGGAGCCGGAGCGACAGAGGACCGAGGCTGTGCCCATGGGAGGGAGGAGGTCCACAGAGCCGGTAGGACGGAGTGACGAGGCGCAGCCGGAGGAGTAGAGTCCAGAGGCGAAGGTGGGGCGACGACTGACCAGGGCGGAGCCGGAGGGACGATGGAGCCCGGTGGAGCTGGTGGACCGACAGCCGACGGCGGAGACGAGGGAGCAGAGAGCCGGGGTGGAGCCGCAGGGTCGGAGGGCCGAGGCGGAGTCCAGGACTCTGAGGCTGGAGGCGATGGTGAGGGATCCTCTAGCCAGGGCACCGATGGAGACTGGCAGTCCCACGGCAAGTCCTCTGCACCGAAGGTGGGTTGAGGGTGAGCAGAGGGACTGCCAGGAGACAGAGGTGGTGGGACTGGAGCAGTAGGGAGGGTGGGAGGGAAACTCAACAGTCCATACACGGCCTCCGTAGCTCGAATGGGGAAAATATACAGTCCGTAAATGGCCTCCGTGGCCTGAACCGGGCAGACAGGAATCTCAGGACGGCTGGACGGAACCAGCGGAGGCTCTGGAAGGCTGGGCTGAACCAGCGGAGGCTCTGGAAGGCTGGGCTGAACCAGCGGGGGCTCTGGAAGGCTGGGCGGAACCAACGCAGGCTCTGGAAGGCTGGGCTGAATGAGCGGAGGCTCTGGAAGGCTGGGCTGAACCAGCGGAGGCTCTGGAAGGCTGGGCGGAACCAGCGGAGGCTCTGGAAGGCTGGGCGGAACCAGCGGAGGCTCTGGAAGGCTGGGCGGAACCAGCGGCCAGAGGCCATCTTGCGTGTAGACTCTGGAAAGGGCGGCCATCTTGTGAACTGACTCAGGAAGGGTGGCCATCTTGTGAACAGGCTCTGGAAGGGTGTTTACTGTGGGAACATTGTTGTCTTCTTTGATTCCCACAGTAAAGGGAGAGCCACTCATTTGCAGAGCAATGTCAATGAACATTTGTAAAGTCCAGTTAGGCTCGATCATAGGCATCAGTGAAGCCAATGGCTCTAAGAGTCCTCCACGGAAGAAAATCATCAGGCACACATCATCCATAGTAGACAGATTAGCCAATTCGATGAAGTCCATCGCATACTCCTCAACAGACCGCTCACCTTGTTTATGACGCATGATCTGTACCGTGGAGTTCTTGCTGGAACCAGATGACACCATACTAGCTGCTGGATCCTTGTAATGGCGAAGTCTTCTGTCACAAGGATGGTCTGAGACGAGCGGATCCATTTGCAGCATTTATTAGAAAAGACAAAACAAAACAAACACACAGGGGCAGGCAGAAATCGTGGTCAAACACAGGCAGAAGGTCGGGGCTGGCAGTGAGAATCATACACAAGAGGGAGTCCAGGAATCGAAAACACAGGGAATCAAACACGGGAAAGAAATGCTCAGAATGTAGCCGGGGCAATACAAGACTTCGCGAAGAAGCTGTGTGTGTGAGTGGCTTATAAGCATGTGTGTGAATGAGGAACAGATGTGTGCAGCAATCAGTGCAGTGAGTCATGAGGAGCAGGTGTGAGCAGTAATTGGTGCAGTGGCTTGTGGGGGCTGAAGTCCATGATGTGTAGTGCAAGAGTTTGTGATGACAGGACGACTCAATTCCTGACAGAAAGCAGTTGTTTTAAATGGTAAAAATATTTCAAAATTGTACTGTTTCAGCTGTTCTTTCAAATCAAATAAATGCAGGCTTGGTAAGCAGAAGAGACTTCTTTAAAACATTAAAAATCTTACTGTTCAAAACTTTTTACTGGTAGTGTATATGACCTTAAATAAACATCAATATTAACATCTAGCCTCTTAAATGTACATTAATGTACATTTAAGATGCAACATTAATTTTTATACAATATTCAATATGTGTTATGCTCTGTCTTTCAGTCAGCCAAAGGGGTCCTTGTGCTGGCACCTGTGCACAATCTCTTTTGTATATGCAAAGCACATTTTACTCAAATTCAGCTGCGTATGTATGTATCTATTTAAGTTGCAAAAACCAAGGGAAGCAAAGCATGCACTGAGTCAACAGAACAGCACTAGAGTTCGGACACACTGGGAGTGAGGGATAGAAATGGGGAGAGAGAGAGAGAGAGAGAGAGAGGCAGGCAGAGAGAGAGAGGAGAGAGAGATCGATCATGATTGGGTGATGGTTTAAGGGGTTGGCATTTCTCTCTTCTCCCTACTGGGGGATGGGGATGGGGATGGGATTGCTGGGAGGGACTTCACAGTGACCTCATACTTCATATATTGGAAGTCCGAACCGGCATTAACTAAATATTCTGCCTTTAATCAAGCCGCAGTGCAACGAAAGCGTAACATCTATTCAGCATCTGTCAGTCTGACCTCTGTATCCTTCACAGGTCCAACGCACGACGCAGATGTAAGTAAAATGCTCTAACGTTACCGTGTCCGCTAGAAAGGATTTTCTCGTGCAGTCTATGTATGGCAAGGGCTCGACGCCTTCGAACAATCATTGCTTGGATTTTCACGTCTTCAAATTGTCATGATCATCACGCATTTGCTGTGCAGTGTCATTCTTAGCCTTTTTGGCGTCTCACGGCCCAAATTAATACCCTTAAAAGGCGACAAGGCAATGAATGAAATGCATAGAATGTGCCAGAGACCCCATTATAGTTTTTGTTATATGTTGGCATTCATGTCGAGTAGCCTATTTGCGCCTTGGTCTCTCTGCGTGCGACGTTTTTCAATTTATGCCGGGTGCCGGTAGTGCAACATTTTCGGAATGAAATTTTTTTGCGCGTGATCCAGTAATTAATAATAACAATGTAAGTGTTTTGTAAATAGAGGATATAAAGTCCTGTCTGCTTGACGTGTCAAAGCGTTATGCACAATGCCTAAAAATATGTATTTATATTAGAATTAACAGGTGATTTATTCAAACTCAAACGAATTTTTATATGGGTGTATATGCTGTATAAATTGCACCTTTAGAGTAAGATTTTTAGCAAGGCTTTGTGTTAAGATTATTGCTTTAATTTTGTATTTCGACTGAGTGGGGGCGGGGCGAATCAATAGGGGTCGTATTGCAGTGATGCTGAGAACACGTTACAGCTTTGACTTTAAAGATGCTCAATGGACCCTTCGTTATCATTATACAGCTGATGTATTTATATGATATGTATAAAAATATCAATGGCTGACTTGATGATTTGTGATTTAGGAAATCTCAATTCGTGACGTACATGTTGCAGTCGAATGTAGGCCGATGCGTGATTTTTTTTTTTTTTGATTAACTGATGCAATGTGCTTATGTCCTTCTGTGCCAGTTTTGTACGTTCGTGCCGGTGTGAAGTCGCCACTCGCCGGGCCCACTTCATAGTTATTTTCCACTGGCACGTGAATGCCCATGCTGACGCACCATACCTCCAGTGAACATGACATAACCGCGAGAAGTAGGAGAGACATATGGCATGCCCTATTATTAATGGACATGGTGTGCCGGCAAGCTGCTGCAGTGGTGTGAGGCATGTGCCAGTGTCATGCCTGGCCCATTTTGTGGTGCTACTTTTGGTTTTTGATGTTGCTCCACATACTGCAATCCTGCATTTAATGAGCACGGCTTAAGTTCATTGCATACATGTCTAGAAGAGAGGTATGTAGTCCTGATGGTCTGAATTTAACTGAACACATTTTTTGTCTGTCTTTCAAACATGCAAATTGATTTTGTTCATCATAATGAATACAGGAATGATTTATCCACAAATGAAAATTTGCTCATAATCTACTCGCCCTCTTGTTGTTCCAAACCTGTCATGTTGTAATGTTATTTTTTCCGTGGAACACAATAGGAGATTTTTTTAAGAATCTTTGCACAGCTGTTTTCCATCCATTCATACTGACCATGACTCATGTTCCAAAAAAGGACAAAACCCTATCATAAAAATAGTTTGTATGCCTTGTATGTCATGTGATAGCTTTGTGTGAGGTTACCCCTAACCCTAACCTTGGCGCAATGCACCAGGTTGGAAGTCGCTGATGCTGAAATGCAGTTAGTCTTGCAAAGTTTGTGTAATGCGCCATTTCAAATATGCAGGATGGAAATCAAATCAAAGCAGTCAAATGGCTCTGAACATAGCTTATGAGTCATATGGGCTGTTTGTTTTTGGTTCTATGAACCAAATGAACTATGAAGTGGCTTTGTATCAAAAAGAGCAGTGTGAAAATTCTTCCGAATGATTCCTTTTATGTTCCGCAAAACAAAATAACATGTACAGACTTGAAACGACATGCGGGAGAATAAATAAGACAGGTTTAAATTTCTCTTTTGTATTAAATGCTGTTATGCATCTTTCTCTTCACATATTCACACTTGCTGTATGAACTGACTCCACTTATGTTATCATGCACATGTGACAGTGCAGAACTAGCCACTGACCTAAATGTGTGCTCCATGCAAGATATTGACAGTTTACGCCAATGTCAGTTTGATTTTATGCTGACGTGAGATGTTGAAAAATAGAGTATTTAAAGAACAAACGCATTGAGAATTAACTTATTCTATTGTGTCATCATGCATTTGAATCACATGTATTGGTTGCATTATACATCTTTCTTGCTGCTTGTATTGAAGGCATTGAAAATGTTAATATTGCGAAAGCGGCATTATTTTTCAAGGTTATCCTCTGAGTTCCCATAATCTCGTCTAATGAACTTATATAAACAAATTGATGGGAGGGGAACCTACTGCAATGCAATGTTTTGTCCTCTAGATAAAGATAGATTGAGACAGAAGGGAGAGGATGTAGAACGAGACATGAGTTTAAAGGGCAGAAGAGATAGGGTGATAAAATTAATTTTAATAAGATTAAAAATAATCTGATGTGATGCATGGATGACCGAGCATATTTTCCATGATCGTATTTTTTTTTATTTACATTACGTTTGATGAATGCATGGTGTTCCTAAAAGCTAAGTGCTGGTAAACAAGATAAATATGGTTTCTATGAATAGGATATTATCTGTTCAGATTATGTAAATGTTTCTGAATAAACTTGTAGAGAGAACAGAGAGAAGCTGTAACCTTCCTTGTAGACTAGACTTTAATTTACGTTCTTTTGACCTTTTTAGTATGCCAACCTCCTTTTTGATGGTCATTTTTTTGTGTGAAATGTCTCCCACTGATTTCCTTACTCTCATTTATACTTTTTTTTAATTTCACCAATATTCTAATCGTAATTATTAAATGAAAACAAAACTGTAATGGATGGAAAGACAAATCTGACATATTTTGGTCAGTTTTATACTGTGACTGATATCATTTTTAATTTACTGTTGAGATGCGAAACAGTCTAGCGCAAACGTGGCTTTCTTCATTGTCATTTTTTCCATTGTTAACATTTTGCCTGACATTTGCGCTGAACATACAGTACATACAGTGTGCAGTAAAAAAGTAGACTTCAAACTGAACCTGTTTTCTCCATAGAAGCCCAGTATTTAGCAGGGCAAAAATTTTAGCCAGGTCAGACACTACACCATCAAATCATTGTCTTTGTTAAAGGTTGTAGGGGCATGTTAAGTTGAAAGAAAAGTGAGAGCAGAAGTTAACTGGGTAATAATCACCTCTTGGTTGTGTTAATTTAAGTAAGTAGTCATTTAACAGACACTCAAAGCAATGTTCAGTACTTTTATTAAATAGATAATCCCACTGGAGTAACCAGGGTTAAGTGCTTTGCGAAAGTCCACAGATCATTCTTTGCAATGACGGAACATAAAACCTTTTGACATTACCAGCCTAGATCTATAACCACAGAACCAGGGCATGGGAAGTGCCTCGTACATTAGTAGAGCAGTGATAGCAATACCAGCATCATGGGTTCGTTGGAATGCATGAATTGATATTATGTATACTCTGAATACATTCCAAATAGCTTTGGATGAGTGTCTGCTAAATGCAAAAAGAATGATACACAGGGAAGATACCACAAATATTGTGGTCAGTGTCTCTCAAGAAGTGTTGATCTAAACAATGTGGTTATTTTCTTGACCTCATACTTAGTTTACCCCAAGCATTTGTGCCTTCTGATGTTATACATTTTCACATTCATTCTCTACTTCAATGTGATGTAATTGTAATAACTCTGCCTGAGGCAGCTTTAAAGTCTATTCCATGGAGAAATGACAAGCCCTGTGATATAACAGCAGAGAAGGACTCTTTTGCATTTATATAACACATCTCATTTGAAGATGTCACGCACAAATAATATCTGCATATCCACAAACACTAATTAACACATTGGTTTTATAAGTTTTATAAGATTTGCATATATTTTTATGCACCTTTAAAGACTAAAAAAACAAATAAATATATTTTAAAATAAAAAAGATTGTTTGGACCTCATTAAGGGACTGTTATCCAGCCTCACAGATTGCACTAACCTGATGGAATTTGCTAATTGGTGCTTTGATATTTTGGTCTCTTATTTTGAGAGCTAAATTAATTTGGGGTTAATAAGGGTTACCCAGACATAGACTTAGGGAAACTAGGGGAAGACATCGATTCAGCACCATGGAAATATCAGTTTAAGCAAACGATCCCATTATAAATTGAAGGGCAAATGAAAGACTATGAGAGACGACGGTCACATGGAAATTTGGAAATCGAATATTGCATAGCAATTGGCAAATGAACCATGAATGAATAGATTTTGTGACAGCCTCACAAAGTCCAGCCCAATACATGTTTGCCAAACCCAACAAGCTTTCGGACGTGGAGGGTTTTCCCATTACAGAAGTGCATCAATGGAAAAGTACCAGGGCTTTCTCAACCGGTAAGGGCCCAAGGGGGTGCAAACAATGTTTGCTCTGTGACTTGTTCGCAGTGTTGCTCCCACTGCACGGATTTTCAGCCTTTCAATCCCCGACACTCACTAGCCATGTATGCGTGCCTGCACACATCTGCCTACCCATCCGCTTCACCTTCCCCTGGACGTCTCGCACCATTATTTCCAGGGTCCTTTAAAAAAAAATGTGTTTATTTTTCACTGGGAACCAGGGCAATGCTGCTCAGTGAGAATTAAAAAAAGGATTAAGGGTTCTGGCAATAGGAGGTGGACATGTCTGCGTTGGCCGTCTCGCGTTTGGGCACGGTTACAAGTTGCCGCTATTGATGCCAACCTGCTGGCGTGTTGGCACGGGAAGATAAACACTGCGACATAGGCACAAACCTTGCACTGTACTGAGCTGATAAGGGCCCTCACACGATTTGAAATGTAGGAAAGCAGGAAATAACATTTACAAAGAAAGAACAAGTTGAAGGTAAAATGTCACACATGGAAGCTCTTTTTGGGTCACAGATCACTAAAGTTGAAATCTCATTGTAAATCTCTTTCCATGATTGACTGTGTCTGCAGCTCTAAGGATGAAGATTGAAAACAGCCTGCCTTGCTCTCAGCTCCCCGAGGCCCCTCCTCAGACCGGGCTGCATTTTACGGTGGCGACAGAGGAGGACTTTGATGACATCATGGCCATGAGCAAGGATATCTATGGCGGCCTGGACTATCTGCCCTCCCGCTATCAAGCCTGGCTGCAAGAGAGCAACCGCACTGTCATTTTGGCTCGCAAGCAAGGCAAAGTGGTAAGAAAGCGGATATGAAGCAGTGCATCTTCCAACCAGTGCTTTAAAGGAATAGTTCACCAAAAATGTTTCCAAAAATAATTTACTCATCTCCTGTTGGTCATGAGTTGGTTATAGGCTGGTCTTGAGCAGGAGCTACAGTGGCATATGAAAGTTTGGGAACACCTTGAATGGTTGTTCATGAACAGTTAAACCGAGCACTGTTCTTCAGAAAAATCCTCCAGGTCCTACAGATTTTGCATATTTGAACCCTTTCAAGAGGTGACTGTATGATTTTGAGATCCATCTTTTCACACTGAGGACAACTGAGGGACACAACTCAAATACAACTATTAAAAAAGGTTCAAACATTCACTGATGCTCCAAGTAGGAAACACGATGCATCAAAAGCCGGGGTATGAACAGGATGAAGATGTCCTATTTTTTCTTATTTTGTAGAAATATCATTTTTTTCCATTTAGTACTGCCCTTTGGAAGCAACAGAAGATACTTGCATGTTTCCCAGAAACATTTACCTTTATATTCAAATTCAAAAAGTTTTCTCCCCCGGCTCTTAATCCTTCTTAATAAAAAATAACATGCATTTTGTATGATCTCTCTTATTTTGTTAAAAGTATTCACATTTTCACAGAATCTGCAAGGGGTTCCTAAATGTTTGCATGCCACTGTAGTTTCTTAGGACCAGCTTGAATCATCTAATAACCAGCTCATGACCAACTAAGGACCATCTTGAACCAGCTCAAACTAGCTGCTATGCTTTAAAACATATCTAACCAGCATATGATGTTTTTTTTCAACAGGGTTTTCATGTCATTCAAGCCCATGTGACTTTATTTTGGTCAAAAATAAATAAATCGAAAAATAATTGGGCAAAAAATATTCTGGCCACTCTATAAAGAAACTAGGGCCCAATATTTATATTGCAGTTATTTGGTTATGTATTGTGACTAGGGCTGTCACAATATCAGATAATCACTATACACGGTTATCATGGCTACAAATTTACGAAGGATATATCTATAGAAATCTAGAAGAATTAAAATAAATATATAAATCATGCTATCAGTCAAATTAATCTTTATTTATTTGACCAATAAATGACACCATTCCATACAAAAGGAACATTTACACTAAACTAGAGGTCAACCGATATTGGTTTTTACCGATACCGATAGCTAGGTTGGACCACATTTGCCGATACCGATTACTTAACCGATAGTTCCCTCTCAGTCGGTCTCTTCGACGTCTCGTTGAGACCGACGAATTGGGATATCGCCTGGATAGACCAATCTACTTCGTGTGTAAACTAAATGAGCCAATGAACATTGGCATGCATGATTGCAGCCAGCTGCGGCTGATCACAGCGTGAGCATATAATGCGCAGCAGGTGCCATGCATAGACAAGCTTTCGTTTCGGAGCCGGACCAGTCTATGACGAGTCATCGAAGCTATTTTTTCAAAATCCAACGTCTCTTTTTTCTTTTTGTGTTGGTGGCACAGCGCTTCAGCGGCGGTGGTCTTCCGTGTCGAGTGGAAGCACACAGCTGGTTTGTACCACCCACCTTCTGTGTTGCTGCGGCCATCTCCCCTGTGCGCTTCAGCACTAAAAGTGCAAATTCCTGAGAGAGTGAATTTCAAAAGAGCTCCACGGGTGAACGTCTTTATAAAGACGAAGCATTTACATCATGCCTTTTTCCCCGTGCGTTTCTGTATGCGGCCGTTTCCTGGCGCCGGGTGATGGCCACGATCGCTGCCTCATGTGTCTGGGCACTCAACACGCTGAGGCGGCGTTCGTGGATGAGTCATGCCCCCATTGCGGGAGAATGACTATCACGGAGTTGCGGACCAGACTCCGCTTCCTGCAAAGGGGCGGGGTTCCAGTCCCTCTGCACAGATCGAGCGTTCCTCCAGGCAAACGCAGGGGGGGGGGGCGTTACTTCTGGAAGCAGGGGGCTGGCCGGTCTGACGGTTACAGTGAGGAATTCCTCCTTCCACCGACGCTCCGTTGCCACTGGAGCTTTCAGGGGAGCGGGTTGGACCTTCTCTAGGAGTACCGCCCATTACCTTTGAGGCTCCCCCCGACGAACAGATTTCGGTCACGGCATCGGAGGGAGAGCCAGACCTTTCTGGGGAGGATGACGGCACACTGTCGTCCGCTGGGCGGTCAGCGGTGCCAGATACCGACCCGGAGATGATGGCTATGTTTGCCCGGGCCGCCGAGAGGGTAGGGCTTGAATGGAATCCTCCATCACGTCCCGACCCCTCCTGGCTGGATGATTGGTATCTCGGGGTGGCCCGCGCTGGTTCTCAGCGTCCCACTTCCCGGAGGTGCATGAAGAGCTCACCCGGACGTGGACGGCACCTTTCACTACCCGAAACCGTTCGAGTGGGACCTCCTCCCTCACCACCCTTGATGGCGGCCCAGCGCGGGGCTATACGGGCATCCCGCCGGTGGAGCGCGCTGTCGCGATGCAGCTGTGTCCCGGCGCTGCTTCCACTTGGCGGGGCAGCCCGTCACTCCCTTCCCGGGCCTGTAGGCACTCGTCGGCGCTGATCGGCAGTGCCTACTCGGCCTGTGGCGCCGCTGGTTCCGCCTTACACGCCATGGCATTACTACAGGTTCATCAGGCTCAGGCACTGAAGGACCTGTACGAGGGTGGTCATGACCCAGAAGTTCTCTGTGAACTTCGTATCGCCACGGACCTCGCGCTACGTGCGACGAAGATGACCGCCGATGACCACGTCTCTGGGTCGTGCCATGTCCACTATGGTGGTCCAGGAACGCCATCTCTGGCTGTGTCTGGCTGATATGACGGAATGCGAGAAAACCAGATTCCTCGACGCTCCGGTGTCCCAGACCGGCCTCTTCGGCGACACGGTGGAAAACTTCACCCAGCAGTTCTCCGCCGCCAAGAAGCAGACTGAGGCCATCAGTCACATCCTGCCCCGGCGTGCAGCTGCTGCCTCCACCCGGCCACCGGCGGCACCTCAGTCTGCTCGTCGCCGAGGGCGGCCCCCTGCCTCCGCCCCCGCTCCACAGCAGCCACCGCAGCAGCCTTCACAACGGCACCGTGGAGCCGGTCGCAGGGCAGCCGCCCAGCCCGTCCAGGCCCCCACAAAGACCAGTGGCAAGCGTAAGAGCAAGAGGCCCTGAGACGGGCGACCCAGAGATGGAGGATGCTGCTCTTCGGGAGATGGTGACCGCACCACTCCCTCCCCCGGAGGAGGGCCGGGCGGAGAATCTTTTGTTTGTTTTTTCCCAAATACTCGACAAAAGGGCAAATTTCTCTATCTCTGGGTCCCCAGAGGGGACGGCGGGGAGTGCGCGGGTCATCCCTGCGCCTCACCCACCCTCCCCACTCGCCAGCGAGTGACGATGGGTGGTTCGAGAGTGCTGCGAAACGGACTACTCACGCACCATCGCCTCATACGCAGGTAAGCGTCTCACACACACAGCACACAGACGCTCTGACCTCGCTTCGGACCGGCTACGAGACGCCCGGGCGGTGTCCCTGCGCCCCCTAACGGTGCTCCCCCTCGTGCCCCTTGTACACTACCTGGGAGCCTGGACAGAGCTTCCCAGCCCATCTTGCTGGCTCCTCTGGACCATCAGACTCGGCTATGCGATTCAGTTCGCCCGGCGCCCTTCCAAGTTCAGAGGTGTTCACTTCACCTCAGTGAGGGCCGCAGATGCTCCCATCTTGCGTGCAGAAATCGCAACCTTGCTGGCGAAGGAAGCGATACAGCTGGTCCCTCCAGCCGATATGAGGTCGGGCTTCTACAGCCCGTACTTCATAGTACCCAAGAAAAGCGGCGGGTTACGGACGATCTTGGATCTGCACGCTTTGAACCGGGCCCTTCACAGGCTACCGTTCAAGATGCTCACACAGAAACACATTTTCAGATGTGTCCGTCCCCAAGATTGGTTTGCAGCAATCGACCTGAAGGACGCGTACTTTCATGTTTCAATCCTTCCGTGCCACAGACCCTTTCTGCGGTTCGCATTCGAAGGCAGAGCATATCAGTACACGGTCCTGCCCTTCGGGCTGTCCCTCTCTCCCCGTGTCTTTACGAAAGTTGCGGAGGCGGCCCTTGTTCCCCTCAGAGAACAGGGCATTCGCATACTCAACTACCTCGACGACTGGCTTATTCTGGTACAGTCTCGGGACCAGTTATGCGAACACAGGGATCTGGTGCTCACACACCTCAGCCGGTTGGGCCTTCGGGTCAACTGGTAAAAAAGCAAACTCTCTCCAATGCAGAGGAACTCTTTTCTCTGTATGGAACTGGACTCGGTTAGTCAGACAGCACGCCTCACGCAGGAACGTGCTCAGTCTGTGTTGAACTGCCTGAATACATTCACTGAAACAGTTTCAGAGGCTCCTGGGGCATATGGCAGTAGCAGCAGCAGTTGCACCCCTAGGGCTGTTCCATATGAGACCGCTTCAACACTGGCTTCATGGCCGAGTCCCGAGGAGAGCGTGGCTACGCGGCTCATACCGGGTTCAAATTACACCGGCTTGCCGCCAGACCTTCATCCTGTGGTCAGACCTCTCATTCCTACGTGCAGGAGTACCCATGGAACAGGTCTCCAGGCATGCTGTGGTACACACAGATGCCTCCACCACCGGTTGGGGGGCCACGTACGACGGACAGGCAGTTTCAGGGGTTTGGACGGGCCCCCAGCTAACTTGGCACATCAACTGCCTCGAGTTGCTTGCAGTACGTCTCGCCCTGCTCCGACTCACTGGCCTGCAGCTGGCCGCGGGGCCTTCGCAAATATGCGTTTCCCCCAGTGAGCCTTCTCGCACAGACACTGTGCAAGATCAGGGAGGACGAGGAGCAGGTCCTCCTGGTAGCCCCTTATTGGCCCACTCGGACCTGGTTCCCAGAACTGATGCTCTTCGCAACAGCCCCTCCCTGGCAAATTCCTCTGAGGAAGGTTCTTCTGACTCAGAGACGGGGCACCCTATGGCGCGGAGGTTCTAGGTGACCTACCCCAAGGGGTAGTTGACACCATTACTTCGGCGCGAGCGCAGTCCACGAGACATGCCTACGCCCTAAAATGGAACCTGTTCATTGATTGGTGTTTCTCTCATAGAGAGGACCCCCGAAGATGCTCGATCAGAGCCGTGATTTCCTTTCTGCAGCAAGGGTTGGAGCGTAGGCTGTCCCCCTCAACCCTTAAAGTCTATGTGGCTGCCATTTCTGCCAACCACGAGCTCATAGAAGAAAGGTCAGTGGGGAAACACGACCTGGTCACCAGGTTTCTCAGGGGCGCCAGAAGGTTAAATCCTCCTAGGCCCCCTTCCGTACCCTCTTGGGACCTGTCTCTAGTGCTCACAGCACTACAGCAGGCCCCCTTTGAGCCTTTGCAGTCAGTTGAGCTGAAATTTCTTTCAATGAAAACTCTGCTCCTGCTCGCACTGGCATCCATCAAGAGGGTAGGAGATCTGCATGCATTTTCGGTCGACGAATCGTGCCTAGAGTTTGGCCCGGCGGATTCCCAGGTGAGCTCCGCACATTCCCAGTGCTCCAGCCTCACTGAAGTAGGTGGTGCTATGTTATACGGTGACTGGTATTCCTTGATGCGAGCCCTGGCCGAAGCCAGAAAAGGGGCCCAGGAGGCTCGCTCAGGACACTGGAAGGGGCAGTAACCGCGGCGTTTTGTTAGGGATCCCAATTCGTCAGTCTCGACGAGACATCGAAGAGACCGACTGAGAGGGAACATCTCGGTTACGTATTGTAACCCTCGTTCCCTGAAGGAGGGAACGGAGACGTCTCATCCCGTCGCCGTGGCTCCTGTACCACCGCTGTACGGCCGGGCCCATCCCGGCTCCTCAGCGAAACCTTGTCTATGCATGGCACCTGCTGCGCATTATATGCTCACGCTGTGATCAGCCGCAGCTGGCTACAATCATGCATGCCAATGTTCATTGGCTCGTTTACTTTACACACGAAGTAGATTGGTCTATCCAGGCGATATCCCGATTCGTCGGTCTCGACGAGATGTCTCCGTTCCCTCCTTCAGGGAACGAGGGTTACAATACGTAACCGAGACGTTTTTGAAAATGGACACTAAAAAGCAACTAAAATAGTGCTCTACTATTTTTAAAAAAAAGTACTAAACCATACTTTGTAAATGAATAAAACTATTAATATTAATTATATATTGATCATTAAAGTTATTACATAGTTCATTAATGTTAACACAATGAACTTCAAAATTTAACAATATATCAGTAAATGTTGAAATTAACACACTCTAACAAGGAACAACACTTCTATTCTACAGCTTTCATCAATCTTAGTTGATGTTAAAAATGGGCTCATTGTAAAGGGGTGGGAATCTTTACATTTTATCAATATGTAAAACTGCAGTTTCTATGCTTTTTGTTTATATTGGAATCTCTGTATGTCAGTACTGCCATCTTAAAATGAAGATTTAATTTAATTACGATTTTCAATATCAACTAAATATAACCATGCGTCACATTCTCAGTTTTCAATTTTGCTGCACATGGCTACACTTTCATATACATTTTATCTAATTTATTTTGTGCAAAATTGACTTTATTTATTTTTATTATATGAGCACTCTACTTTTTAAAACAATTACTTAATTAAAATAAGTGTTCTTTAAGTATCCGAAAGTTTACAGACAATAGTTATTGGTTTTTCTTTTTCGTTTGATTATTACTGATGAGATCATAGACAGTGTCTGCTTTAACAGGCTGCATTCATGCACGAATGCACAGATCTATTTCGATATATCAGATGTTTTGTCCTGCTCTGAAAACATAACTGTGTACATCAGTTTCGTATAAAAGTATTCGAAAATGCAAGTGCATTTAACCGCATCCGTAATGGAGCTTTTTAGGACGAACAAACACAAAGCAAAAGTGAAAGTCTTCAGTTTAATCTGTTAATTTTGAAATAAGTTTGTGTAATTTGTAAATGTCATGTAGGACTATGAATTGGTCTATAAATTACGGCTGAAGGGCGTTGTTAGGCACGACGCGAAGTTTATTCATGATACAGCACGGCCTCAAGTACCTTATTGCTTTTATAAAACGGTTACCACACAATAAAAATATTAAAATCAAAAATATATATTAATTTATGTATATTAAGATGTACGTTTTCATAAAGTAAAATCATTAACTGCCTTCCACTGTAAAAAGTAGTCCCCAACTTCTGCAGCTGTGTTTACGTTGCTAAGGGTGGTTGCTAAGGGGGTTCAATGAGGGGGTTCACACAAAACCGTTGAGTGAAGCGGTCATAGCAGTGCCATGTCATGAATACGACACAGCTGCTGACCAATCAGAACTGAGGAATGGAACTAACCGTTTTATAAATTTGGTTATGCTAGCATGTGTGGAAATATTTAAATCACGTGTGTTACAATTAACACCACGTTAGTTTGTGCCCCGCTCTACCCTAATAGGGAAATGTAGGCTGCATTTTCATTCCGACAGAGATTTTTTTTAATTGGTTCGTTTAATATAGGCTACATTTCAAGCATTATGTGGATTTCTTTGTGCTTTGTGAGGCAAGTAGCCAGTTCATTGCTGTGACGCGCTCCATTTTACGGAGAAATCTAGTTTCTTCCCTCTATTTCACAAAAGCACAACCTTTTGGTGTAATCGTGAGTGTACATAAAGCAGAAAAAGTTATTTCCACAGGAAAAAAATTCAAGGTATTGCGCGGGCGCCTCCATGTCTAGGACTAGTAATGTGGAACAATGGTGAATTCTCTCTCTTTCTTTCTGTAGCCTATTGTTTGATTGTTTACAAAATATTAGCTTTTTTTACTTCGTACATGAACAAGTAGGATAGGCCTACTTACAGATAGGCTAATAAATCCTCAAATCTTATATTACACACACAACCATATGTTTACAGAATAATTGCCTTTATTTTCGCTAAATACAATTGTTAATACAACCGTCTAATTTACCGTCTAAACATCAAGCGTATGTGACCTTTTAAACTGCTTAATTTGTGTTAATGCCTATGTAAAAAACTTATTTTGGCTAGTATAAATGCAACGTGCAATTTTTTTTTTTCTAGGCTATTTTCTTTTTTTGTCGGCTATTAATAATATGCAGATTGTACAAATTGTATGTAAACTTACGAATTAAAAAACTGCGGAGCGTGTGTCGCGAATAAAATGATAATTAAATGAAAAGTCAAGTTCGCGGTCAGCAACCGCATTGCATATTTTGGCTGCCAGTCGGTGACCGTCACGGCCGTCTTGAGGAGTGAGAAAGCTTCGGAAAATGGCTCATAAAAAAAGAGGACGTGAATGCTTTTTGAAAGGTCGGAATCTAAAATGACTCTAGTATGGCGTGAACACTTAACATGAAATTCTGTCATTGAGGGGGAGTTGTAAGGACACACGCCGCGCAAGAAAAATAGGCTACAACTGCTTTGCTGGTAATTTTAATATGTAACTATCTGTATTGTTAATAATACGAGTCCGATTTTTTTGCACATTCATCTGACAATAACTGTGGCACAGCCATTTTTTCTGATGCACACCCAAAAATATTTTTCTGGCTACGCTACTGTCACACACCCTTAATTGCAATGCAGTTTGGGCAAATCTGGAACAGAGGTTGGTAGAGAGAAAAAAACGGTTCAGTGGAGCTCAGTGACAGGGAGTGATTGACGGCTAATGTCTCAAATCTGCATTAAATGTAAAAATGTAAAGATTAAGTTCAAATGGTTATGTAATGCTGGAGAGAACAGCGAATTCTGTCACTGCATCAGCTCACAGCAGTCTGTGCAGTAGTCAGGCTAGCGAAAGTTTTGTAAAGCAATGAAACCAAGTCGCACCACAACAATTTCTTGCACTCGCACAAATGCTCCCAAATATAATTTGAGGTCGCGCAGATTAAATTTTGGGAGCATATGCGACCAAAACGGTCGCAATTTCGAGCCTTGTGGCTGAATGAACACAGTTTGTCTTTAAATCTGCAACTTGCCTGAGCCGCTTCAGCAAAGAACGCAACCCGGAAAAACTATCGGCATGGATTTTTGCCGATAACCGATAGTTCCGCCAATCAACTATCAGTGCCGATTAATCGGCAAAATCGATACATCGGTTGACCTCTACACTAAACATAAGAGATTAAAATGCTAACCGTTTTTAGTTTAGCACAGTGTCATAATTTATGAGAATAACTACATATTTGTACTCCACACTAATGTCGATCCATATAAGGGATTTCCTGGAAAGTCATTTGCTTTATTACTTCTATGAGTCTTGCTTGTGGCCTTTCTGTGCGAGTGTGCGAGTATGAATGAAAAGAATCACACATTATAAGACTATAATTTAGTTCACTTCCAGAACAGAAATTTACAGATAATTTACTCACCCCCTTGTCATCCAAGATTAGGGCTGGGCAAAAAAATAGATTTTTCGTTATATCATTTTTTTAAATGTAGTCGATTCAAAATCGATTCTCAAAGGCCACGTATCAATTTATTCTATTTATTTAAACAGGCGTTAAACATAAGATTTATGTTAATCTTATTAATAGTCTAATCCACTAGATGTCATCCCCTTTTTTACCTTACGCTATGTTACAACGGAGAGTCAGTTATTCATTCATTGCTTAAAATGGCAGATTCAGGTGCGTTCCCGATATCAACCACACCTTCACATAAAAAGTCAGAGTTATGGAAGCATTTCACATTTCGCAAAGCAAGATAAAGATACAGTGGACAAGAACACAGCTATATGCCTGATTTGTAACTCTGAGGTGAAATGCTGTAGTAATACTACAAATCTGCGGAGCCATTTGACAAGACATCACCCAGACGTGCAGATTCTAGCACCCCTGCAGCCTAACAGACAACTGAAGATTTCAGCGCATTTAATCGAAATCGAATCGAAAATCGAATTAAGAACTTGAAAATCGAATTGGAACATCTGAATCGATACCCAGCCCTATGTCTTTCATGTCTTTCTTTCTTCGGTCATAAAGAAATGATGTGTTTTGAGGAAAACATTTCAGGAATTTTCTACATATAGTGGACTTTAATGGTGCCCACGAGTTTGAACTTCCAAAATGCAGTTTAAATGCAGCTTCAAAGGGCTCTAAATGTTCCTGATGTGGGCCTCCAACTTCAAAATCATCCTACATTTGCTGTTTTACCTTTTTTTTTTTTTGTAAAGCGCATTTGATCTTCTTTCACATTCACTTTATAAACACTTGGTCAGTACTTCTGCAGCGATGTAGGATGATTTATACCCTAGCTGTATTGAACCGGGCTTCACAGATTCTGCATGTGCATCACAGAGCTAGACAAGACGAGCATTTGTGGTTAAAAAGTGTATAAATATTAATTTATTTAAGAAAATGACCAATTGTTTTGCTAGATAAGACCCTTATTCCTAAACTGGGATCGTTTAGAGCCTTTGAAGCTGCATTGAAACTGCATTTTGGAAATTCAAACTCGTGGGCTCCGTTGAGCACCTGGTGTTTTTGCAGTATATGGAGAAAATTTCTAAAATGTTTTCCTCAAAAAAAACAAAAACAAAAAAAAAACAAACAAACAATTTCTTTACGACTGAATAAAGACATGAACATCTTGGATGACAAGGGAGTAAGTAAATTATCTGTACATTTTTGTCCTGGAAGTGAACTAATCCATTAAAGGAACACTTCCCTTTTTTTGGAAATAGGCTCATTCTCCAACTCCCCCCCGAGTTAATAAGTTGAGTTTTACCGTTTTGAAATCCATTCAACTGTTCTCCTGTTCTGGCGATATCACTTTTAGCATAGCTTAGCATAGATCCTATTAGACCAGTAGCATAGCGTTCAAAAATGACCAACGGGTTTCGATATTTGTCCTATTTAAAACTTGACTCTTCTGTAGTTATATCGTGTACTAATACCGGCGGAAAATGTAAAGCTGCAAATTTTCTAGGCCAATAAGATTAGGAACTACACTTCCATTCCGGCGTAATAGTCAAGGAAGTTTGCTGCCATAACATGGCCGAAGCAGGCGCAGTAATATCAGACAGCACATGTGCAAATGCTAACCTAGCTGGGAACTAATTTCAGGTGCTGCGTGATATTACTCCGCCTGCTGCATCCATATTACGGCAGCAAACTTCCTTGACTATTACGCCGGAATGGGAGCGTAGTTCCTAATCTTATCGGCCTAGAAAATCGCAGCTTTACAAAAGAGCAACATAAAACTCTCTCTTTCCTCTATCATAGATATAACTCGCTTTTTATGCAACTAAATTTTTCAGATTGCGCTGGAGTCAGTGTGTGTTGTTGATGATGGCGAGACTATGCTGGTGGAAGGGCTTCGTGTTGCCCCTCAGGAGAGGGGGAAAGGTGTGGCAGGGGTACTTCTTCGCTTTTGCTCTCAATTGGTTAAGTCCAAGTACCCTGACGTTAAAGTCAGCAGATTGACAAGAGATGACCAGCTGGGGCCAAAAGACTTCCAGAAATACCGGCTCATCACCAAACAGGTAAGAACCATTTAACAACAAAACATTGCCTTCAGATCTTGAATAAAAACAGCTAAAGCCACATTGTCTTCATCCTGAAAAAATGAAGGGAATCCTCCTGGTGCGCTTCCGTGCTGAAGACCTAAAATTACGCCTTGCTGATCTCGGGCCTAATATCACTGTAGCTGGGGAAAATCTGTCCAACGCAAACATCCCAGTTCGTTTGGAGCCAGCAGAGGTGCATCAGCTCTTCCTAAGCGATGTTCTGATGCAGGGTGTCCTTCCCAATGCCACCATCGTTCAAGATTGGCAGCCCTTCAAGCCTCTGCCTAGCAACATGGCCATCCTGCTGAAGAAGGACATCGATTGGATGGTTGACGATGCCAGCCGCCCAACCATGGCCAGCCTGTGCACCTTCCCATTCCGTGTGCCAATCGGCGATGACTGGTACTACCTCAACATCGACATGTTTGGTAAAGACCTGACGCTGGCCATACAACAGCTGCTGTGCCACCTGAGGTGCCACACTGGCACCCTGAAGGGTTACGTCATGTGTCAGGTGTTCCTGGAGCCTGCGCTGTGGAAGCCTATGGTTGATTTCTTTAGGGAGACCCTTAAAGTGGAGCTGGTGAAGGAGTACACAGAGCAGTGCGTTGTGGAGTCCGATGTCGCTTAGTCGAGGAGCCTCAGAAACACCTTCCTTTAAAATTAGACACCAAACCTACATAAACAAGAGTAACTCTTTCAAAAATGGCACCTAAAAGAAATAAGGAAACACCTAATATATAGTTTAAAGGGACGAAAAAATCTTCAGTTCTATTCCGCTTAATAAAAACGCTCTCATAGAATTTAATTTATTTTAACAAGAATTAGTTAATTAAAATAAATTGCATGTAAGTGAACAAACTAGAATAAATGGAGTAGACGCTTGTTTAGGTTACTTAATTTATTTCCATATGCAGTACTGTAAACAGTGGCGCTGACAGGACAGGGACTGGAAAAGAGGGGAGCAGTTTTAGATGTTATAAAATAGGGTCCCAAATTGTTCCAGGCCTTTTCATTTCGGTCGGCATCACTAACAGTAAAGGCATATATACTTATGCTGAGTTAAAAAAGAAAACTGCACAATCTTTAGGGCACTTTATGATAAAAAAAAATGGGATCTCACGTTAGTGTCTGTTGCTTTCTCAGAACGTGGCACTGTAGCTGCTAGAGTATTTAGAGGAAAAATTTCTGGGACTTTAAAACAGGCTGCCCATTTGGAGATCGTAATAAACTCGAAAATACTAATATTTCCATATGAAGATCTCAAAATTAGTAATACTTCCTCTAAGGGTACTTTGCAGTGCTTTAAACTCGGTATCAAATTATGAATATCTGGCTAAGAACTTGCTTATACATTTAGATTACAGTCAAGTTTTCGCTTTAAGTACTTGAACCTGTTTGCTAAAATGATGTTCTATCAGTATTTGTACCTAACTGTAGAAGTGCAATTTCAATAATACACTGGAATATTGCTAGAAATACATTCAGTTAGATATGATTAATAACTAATAATGAAACAGACATGTACAATTGTTGTTGTTTTTTTGTTGTTTTTTTATTTTTATTTCTAAAATAATTATAAATTAACTGTTTGACAGGACCACATTCAAATACAAAAGACAGGAAATACAATTAGGGATAAATACGGTATATAAATATTTGTATAAATGTTTTTATAGATCATTCAAAATAATTTAGGTATAATTTTATTGAGACATCACTATGTAGTAATTTTGTTACATTGTATACTTATGATTCAGAAGAAACATCATCCTTAAGAATTTCCTCCAAATTCGGTGCTCCAATTAAAAATAATAATCATAATCTCTGATGAATCTTCAGCTGACTCGGTGTGATTCACCCATGGAATCAGAAAAACAAATCGGGACATTTGGAAACCTGAGCAAAACGACTGACGACTGCTCATCTCTATGAAGAGTTCTTGAATTTTTTGAACTGATTTTTTGAAGTTGAAAGACAGAAAAGATGAAATAGA
Source organism: Garra rufa (assembly GCF_049309525.1). Classification (NCBI taxonomy): domain Eukaryota; kingdom Metazoa; phylum Chordata; class Actinopteri; order Cypriniformes; family Cyprinidae; genus Garra; species Garra rufa. The sequence goes on along the minus strand of NC_133363.1, from coordinate 46,440,969 downwards.
TGAAATCACCAGTGCTTTTTTTTTTATAATCAGAAGATACCAGACACATCATCTCCTTCTATTGGCCTGAAGTGAAGAAAATATGTGAAAAATTACCAACATGGATGAAGAAGATCAGAAAAAGCCTTTCTTAGACATCTTTAGAGCCATATTTAGTTCCTTCGCCCCAAAACCAGATTGCAGTGTGCTTTTTCCCTGAAGCACTGTGCCAGAATGAGAGACAAAGTTCAGTTAATTTATATCTTAATATATACATAAAAAATATATAACTTATAGTTTCAGTCCTCACAGAGTCCACTCACAAGACGGATTTGAATCCAAATCTGTATCGACTACACTAAAACCAACAATTTCTGTATTCCTTTTACTAATTACTGGTCTGGTTTGACTTCATTTGGTGGACTTATTTTGTGCCCTTGCATGAACTCTCAACATCCACTGACGAAAAGGAGGCCTCTTCTCCTCCTTCCTTTGGACAGCTGCATGTGGGACTTGTATTGCGGTCAGTATTTATAAATGGCAAACAGGCAGTCTTTTTTTGAGTCTGAAAGTCAAGGCATTTAACAGATTATTATCTGTAACTGCTTTTGTATAGGTGTACATATATAAATTTATATGTTTGTTTGGAAGCGGGATGATCTGAAAAGGGAAATTTTGTTCATGGCTAAAATCTCAAAATCCTTCATGTCTGCTCCATGCTTTTAGAGGAAATCAGTTTAAAAAAAGATAGTCATGAAGCACAAAAAACATTAGTGCCTCAGTTTCCCATTACAATTACAGTTTCTCAAGTCATAACAGTATCTATTGGCCTTCAAAAAGCTATAAATGAAATGCGCCTTTGAAATTTAAATTTGCCATTTCTCCTCTCTAAAGCACTCGTCAGAACGAGACATGAAGGATTAGAAACCCAAAATGTGTATGCCATGTGTTTTCCGTTGTACATAGCACAGTGCATTTAGATTTAAGTGTTATATATTATGTCCGTTTACCTTAGAGGTGGAAGGTTCCCATGCTAGCTTCTATATTTAGCTGTTACGTTCTTTTGTGTAACATTTGGTAATCCAGTAATCATCTAAGAATATTTCTCTTTTATTTATTGTTTCTATCTTTCAGCTCCACCTATTAGCACTTTGGATGTCTAATTGCCTTTCTGAGTATTTGTGAATTGTCCAGGAAGTTGTAACTCTATATTTTACACAGGTCCTAGTGCCAGGGCCACGAGACTATAAAAGGTTAGAGGCATGTGACCACCTAATGGCAAAGAGATGTAAAGGATACGTTGCCCCTTGTTTCGCTGGCACACGAGGAGTGAACTTTAGACCCATTTCTTTCAATTATGAAGTGGCTTTTCACTTTCTTTTTCTGGAATGGAAAAATAAGACAGGTTGCAGAGGGAGATGAGAGATGAAGCCGGGGCTATGCTAGGAATAGGTGGCGAGGAGAGGACATGTGATCCAGATCATGTTACCGCTCTAAAAATGAGTAAACATTCATTTTGTCTCGATTTTGAATTTTCGGAGCTGCATTCACTCTTAAGAATAAAGGTTCTCTATTGGCATCGATTGTTCCATAAAGAACCTTGAACATTCATGTTCATGAAACAACCTTTCAAATGCAAAAAAGGTTCTTTAGATTTTTAAGAAAAGATTTTAAGAACTGCTCACTAAAAGGTTTTTTGGAACACCCTTTTGGAACCTTTATTTTTAAAAGTGTTTGTGACAAAAAGAGGGAGGCGAATCAGGCAATTCGTAATTAGAGGCAACCCACTATTTAGGACTAGCCCAGACCAGGAGGATAGCTATATTTCCCATGCTCTGGTTTATCAGACTCAGCACTAAAGTAATACCTCGAGTGCTAAGGCATACGAAAGCAAATATATACACAGACACTTGTTATCCTGTGTGACTGTGGGCCAGTTTAAGTTACAGGGCTCGTCTCTGAGTAAGTGAAACTGGATCTCGAGAGTGTCATCTTGCGTAGAACAAGGGTTCACCCCAGACTCCCTTTACCTTCCACCTGATCCCCGCCAGCTTGACACATGGAAAGAGTGAGCAGGAGAGGTTAAAATAAGAAGGCTGGGTTCCAGCCTTGTTATACGAATGCACTGTCCTTTGCCACGCTGCTTAATAACTATTCCTGACTTTATTTCACAGCTTTTGTTTCTCATTTTTCTGACTGCTTTGTAATGTTTATGAAGGGCTTTATGTGTACTAGAATCAGCTGTGTATTGTGTTTTGTGACGGAGGGGAAAACCACCAGGGAGATATATTTCTTGTTTTATTCCAAGTCACTATTTGAACGTTTAAAAAGCTTAACTGAAAGCCTTATTCAGGTGATATCAGTTGAATTGCTGATTTGCACTATCAGAGCTCCAACTCTGCTTCTCCCTTTGTCGTTTTCCATAGAAAAAAAACATATACTGTGTCTATACACAGATGCTTCTGAAATGGCTAAATCACACAGGTATTTTCACCTGTGGTGCACTAAGCTATTACATTTATTCTACAAATCTAATGCAGTATTTCCAGGTAAAATGCAACTTGATACTAATGGAAATTGTGTTTTATCTCACGCCATGTCAGAATCATCCAACTCCGATTGGGTCAACCATTCATCTAGCTGTTCTGATGTGCCGCACTTTATACTGTAGATATGTAGATATTCCAAAGCACAGTGGGGATCTTCATAAAACATCAGTGTGGGTTGCTGTAACAGTCATGGTCATTCAGTGGATCACGCTTGTATATTTTTTTTGTAATCAGAATGGAAGCATGGGCCTATCTGCTAACGTTTTTAAATTCGAGGATATTTTTATCGTAGTGCTCCTGACTTTATAGACGTTAATGAAGCTCCTACTTAATGACCATAGTCTGAATAAACCACACTGAACCTGTCTGAAACCGCTGATGTATCAGCAAAGCAGGGACCATGATTTCTACAGACCTCAACGAAGGTGGTGGTTTGAATGTCCATGTCATCCATTCTCTTGACGCAGCAGTGGCTGTTCGAGTTTGTGTTCACTCAAGTCTTCCCATTAGCCCTAGAGACAAACCGGGTGTCATGTTTTGTGTGTTTGTGCAGAAAAACCTATGATGGGAAAACTAATGCTTATAGATGAAATTTGTTAAAACAAAACAACAAAAAACAACTCATGGCCAACTGTCAATCAAGAGGGTGAATACAGATTCAATGCTGTAAAGGCATTTTGATTATATGATAAATTGTTTTCCTTTTTTTTTTTAAGAGTTTTTTTTTTTTACCCAATACGACTGCTTATTATCAAGCAGTGATGTGACAACTAATGGAAAGATATTTTAATATTTTGTTACCTTTGTCTGTTCCTTTTTTTCAGAGATTGTGAGAGATGCAGAACTATTTTAAATACAGTCATTTTTTAAAAACCTTATAATCCACGAGAGGTTTTTGAAATGTGCATGTTGTGTGAGTGGGTGGGGAAGGGCTTTACAATGAGCATGTGACTAGATTTACACTGAGCACAAAGACCCTGTAGAACTTGTCAACTGGTGATAATTAATGGATAAATTAATGGTTAAACAAAGTCTAGACAGGGTATTTAGAAATTGAAATGGTAAGGGTAAATCTTTTTTCTTTTCTTTTTTAGCCATGAAATACATTTTTAGACGTTGTTAACTGTACAAAAGGATTTAAAAATCTGATCACTTTTTTTTTGCTTGCGGTGTTTTGTTGTAATTGTGTGCATCTCTATATACCTATTGCTTTGTATATTTAACAAATACTCAGCTTGAATATTTTAATATACAATATATATTTAGAAATGTCACTTCTTCAACATAATCAACATTAAAGCAGCGGCCATTTTGTGTGAACTGTAGACAGTGGTTTAACTAAAAACTGTAATTTGCTACTATTTATGCTAGCCTTGCTATTTTATGTTGTTGTTGTTTTTTTACTTTGTAGTTTGAGTACAAATCCTGGCTGGTGGTAAACTCATTTTCAGAAATTATTTGCAAAAAATCATTTCATTCCCTATTCTTTAATCTTCTTAAGTTTAAATTTGCCTTTACTAAATGTTAAATGTACCAACGAATGTTAGAAGGAAATTGTAAATGGTTGGATGATCCAGAATGATCATCTAGGATGATCAAAAGCAGATTAAAGTGTGGCTTGGCATATGGTATGCGGTAACCTTATCTTAAGTAACGGATATGTGCTCTTTTGCATTTTGTTACATTAAATTACAATGACATGTGTACGCTTAACATGTACAGGACAGGTTTACTGCACGTAAATGTTTGTTTTTCTGTAACATTAAATAATATGTAAATAATTCATGTAAAAATACAGATAACATCTAAAGCCAGAGCTTTGTCTTGGCTGTCAAGTGTGACGAGTAATTCTATTTATAGTTTCCCAAAGATCACATGTTGAATGCAGTAGAAATCCAGATGGACCCTGTGAAAACACAAATGTCATTTAAAAAAAGCCCAAAACCATAAGCCCAAGACCCAAAATGTTGAAATTCTGTATATCTTTCATTGAGATCCTCAAAACTTTGGAGGCTAAAAACAGCTTGGTTTTTATGACTGCAACATGTGATGGAAAACAAACAGAGTCACTGCAGTCCTTTTGAGTTTCTTGGTTAATGTCAACCTTTTGTTGTGTTTTTGTATTACTTTACCTTGTGCATAATCATTTAACATTTTTAACATTTTAACTAGTGTTTATGTTGTCAGAGTGTTTGTCATTACCATTGTAACAGCGTAAGCGTAATGAGCTCTATCTTTAATGGCAACAGATGTAATGCAGTAATTCATTTGCAAGAATGAAAATGTGGCAGATAACAAACAGCTTTATATGAAGACCTGTGACTAATATTTTGTTGCTCAAATGAGTTTGTAAAAGGACTGGTGAGGCTTTAGCCACTTGCTGTAGTTGCAAATGCAGTACCGGGATGAACAAAATGTATCTAAATAGCATAGTTTAGATGTTATTCTCTAAATGATGTTTTTAATTGATGTATTAGTTGTTTTATTTTCCAAACTGTTAATCAAAACTTAGTGTTAGAGATATTTGTGTGTGTGTGTGTGTTTACCTAACTGTATATTGTACTATTTAGCAATAAACAAACCAACGAAAAAAAAGAAAAAAAGAAAAAAAAAAGAGAAAAAAAATCCCCCAAAAAACTTTAAACAAACACGGCATAGAATGAATTTAAAAGTGTTAAGAAAAAAAAAACAGGAAGTGAATGTTGTTAATGCCAGTATACATGGCAGTTCTGAAAACGTGAAAGCCATACATTTGTTTTTGTTTTTTAATTTGCATAACAATGTGATGTGTATTATCAGAAAGCTCATCAGATGCTTTCAAAGTGACCTACAGCAAAGCACAAATCACGTTACAGACAAATACCAGGACAAGCAGCTGACAATACACAATGCTTGCCAAGCTAGGCCTTAATCACCAGGCAGAAACTCCTTGCAACTGCAGGTTTAGTAAAACACTGCTTACTAACTGACCTCCTAGCCATGAATGCTTGGTAAGAGGCTACTAATTAGGTTTGTTGCTTGTTTGCACTTGATTTTTAAATCTTTGATGAGAAATATATAAACCATGTGCTGCACGGTGACAGTACATTAACCATTCCAAATGAAAAGCTGTGTCCTTGGGCCCGCTATTATCCATACAAATGACTGCACCATTATATTACAGTGAACACAAGCACTGCCAGCATATACTGTAAAACATTTTGGCTTGCTAAGCAACAAACATGCAGCGCTATAGCATTAGATAAATGAATCGAATGCAGTGCTTATAATGTCGAGCGAGGATATATATACTGTACATATATCAGGCAATGACAAATGGAGAATGTGAGAAGCTTCTTTGCTGAACTATGCTGACATGAGAAGCAGCTGTCACTGCAGCCTCACATTACTGACCTCTAGCATAGTATTGCTGCACAAGAACAATGCAGTGTCTTGTAGGTGACATAATGAGCATTTCTTAAACACACAGAGGAAAATGGGAATGTCTCGAATGGTGGCAGCCTGAAAATGAAAACTGGACAGCTGCTAAAGATGGGTTTGAGGAATTAAACCCATGCCACCTGTTCTTGGATTACAATGACCATTTCAGAAATGCATTGCACTCTAATACAGATCAGTAAATCGAGGTGAGATTAAATAAAATGAGTCTAGAATGCTGAAATCATGACTCAATCAATTAATTCCTGATATTTTTGGGTTTAAAATGGTTGCTTTTGGAAGAGTGACATTTAAGAAGGGCATCGAATAATGGGCAACACTGGATTATTAATTGGGTGAAAGAAGACATAATATGTGACCCTGGACCACAAAACCAGTCTTAAGTCGCTGGGGTATATTTGTAGCAATAGCCAAAAATACATTGTATGGGTCAAAATTATTGATTTTTCTTTTATGTCAAAAATCATTAGGAAATTAAGTAAAGATCATGTTACATTAAGATTTTTTGTAAAATTCCTACTGTAAACCTATCAAAATGTAATTTTTGATTAGTAATATGCATTGTTAAGAACTTAATTTGGACAACTTTAAAGGTGATTTTCTCAGTATTTTGATTTTTTTGCACCCTTAGATTCCAGATTTTCAAATAGATGTATCTCGGTCAAATATTGTCCTATCCTAACAAACTATACATCAATAGAAAGCTTATTTATTGGCTTTCATATGATGTATATATCTCAGTTTTGTAAAATTTAACCTTATGACTGGTTTTGTGGTCCAGGGTCACATATACACTGCTGTTCAAAAGTTTGGGATCAGTACGATTTTTTATTTAATTCTCTTATGCTAATCAAGCCTGCATTTACTTGATCAAAAATACAGAAAAAATTGTAACATTGATAAATATTATTGCAGTTTAAAATACTGTTTTTCTGTTTTAATATATTTAAAAATATAATTTACTCGATTGCAAAGCTGAATTTTCAGCATCATTACTCCAGTCTTACCATGTAATCCAGTGTACCATAATCCTTCAGAACCCATTCTAATATGCTGATTTATTATCAATGTTGGAAACAGTTGTGCTGCCTAATGTTTTTTTTTCTTTGATGAATAAAAAGTTAAAACAAGCAGCATTTATTCAAAATAGAAATCTTTTCTAACAATATAAGTCTTTGCTATCACTTTTTATTCATTTAACACAGCCTTGGTGAATAAAATTATTCATTTCTTTCGAAAAAAGACAAAATAAAAATGTACTGACCACAGACATTTAAATGGTAGTTTATATTGTTACAAATGATTTTTCATTTATTAAAGAATCCTGAAAAGTATCACAGGTTCCAACAATATATTAAGCAGCACAACTGTGTTCAACATTGATAATAAAACAGCATATTAGAATGATTTCTGAAGGATCATGTGACACTGAAGACTGATGAGCTGAAAATTCAGCTTTGCATTACAGGAATAAATTACATTTTAAAATATTTTCACATAGAATTTTTTTTACACTGAAATAATATTTCACAATATTACAGTTTTTTTCTTGATTTTTGGTCCAAAAAAAAAACATTACAAATCTTACTGATCCCAAACTTTTGAACAGCAGTATATATATATATATATATGTGTGTGTGTGTGTGTGTGTGTGAATACTTTTGCACCTTGATTAATGGTTACAATTTTATGATGAAGAGAAAACAGAAAATATATTTGACGTAGAGTGTGCTACCAAAAATAAATAAATAAATGGTGGATGATGAATCCTGGAAAAACTGAGCGTTTGTTCCAAAACATTAATGAAGTGTTCAATTCAAAGTAAAATCATTATATTTGACCTTTATAATACTAAATAAGGTGGGCTTACATGGTTGCAAATGTTATTTTGATATGAAACGGTACTGCGTGTACTTACCATGCAGTACAAAAAAAATAAAATAATAAAACATCTTGACAAGGTCCTTTGTGAGTTATATAATGCCAACGACCTAGACAACATCAGAGTGGAATTTACCCAAACTCTATTTCTTGCTACGCAGAGCTTCTGAGGGGGATGGGAAGCACAGTGTATTGCAGTGTAATAAAATTCAGCGTAGAAGGCGTCTGAGGTCATTCTATGCGTGTTGAAGTGGGGGTGGGGGTTCAGGGTGTAAGACCCCACAGGGATATTGAAGTAAGACTGGGTTAAAGGCAAAGAGGTGGGGGGGAACTGGATCGTGCATACAAGCTGGCTTCATCTTTCTCCTCAGTATACATACCAAACACACGCTATTGTATTCCAGAGAGACAGAATATAGAAAAGTAGGGTGATGGATATGGTGTTACATGAATGCATTATGCAACAAATCTCCAGTGAATATAAACAGCATAAATACACACACCACACACACACGCACACAAAGCATGATATAAATAAAGAACGACAAGATATATATATATGTGTGTGTGTGTGTGTGTGTGTGTGTGTGTGTGTGTGTGTGTGTGTGTGTGTGTGTGTGTGTGCACTTGTTATCTTTGTGAGGGCCGGTTTGGGATTTAGACCTTTGGAGTAAGGACAATTTTGTAAAGTGAAGACATTTTGGCCAGTCCTCATTTTCTGAGACCCCTTCAAAGGCCTGTTTGAGGGTCAAGACTTGATTTTAGGAATTAGGTTATAATTGGGTGAAAGTTTAGGTTTAGGGTAAGGGTTTGGGTGAGGCACTTAGTTCTGATGGGTAGGTTTAGAGTAAGGAGCTAGAGATTGCATTGTGTCAATGTCCTCACAAAGATAGCTATACAGAGTCTTGTGTAAATTTAAAAGAGCCAATAGTATTTAGACTAAAGTTATATATAACTGCAGCAGGGTCAAATGTACTTTTCCATTAAGGGGCAATACTTGCTCTCTGGAATTGATTTCCAGTGTCATTTTTATACATTCGTAAGGGCAATTTTTATAATCACCTTATATTATAAAAGCAATACTATGTTGTCTTTATTGTCAAAAGCTTACATTTACCCAATTACTTCAATCAATGTTATAAACTGTTGTCAATAACAATAGACAGTTTAAAATTGTATTTAAATTAAACATTTAAAACAGTAGTTCATAGGGTTGCAATATTGTGACAATAGTCAATATTGTAGATTATTGATCTTTTTTTTTTTGGAATAATGAATATTAATATTTTTTGGCCACATCACAATCTGGCTTTACAGACAAACATGTCGGTCCATGAGGTTGGCCAAGTATAGCACAAGTTATGCAAAAACTCCTGTTAATCATTGAAGCTACAAAATTAATATTTTATTTACATCGTTCTGCACTTTGTTGTTTATGATAAGGGAATTTCTTAATGCCTCTGATTGGCCAGTGCATTCATAAGTTCGATAGAAATGTGTTTGATTGGTTATAAGGTACAACGCTGCACAAAACAGCATGTAAAAGCAATCTGATGCAGTGTAAATGAATCTCGAGGAATTGACACTTTTCATTCATTTTCACATTTCATTTTAATCACAACAGATGTAATACGTTGTTCAATTGACCCTTTTCAAACAGCTTGATTGACAGGTGATCTGACCAATCATAACGCAGAATCCTTTATTTTGTTCGACAAACAAATCCAACAGAAGAGTAGATTAGCTTCGGTGGACTTAAACTTGGAAAAAAAATTGTGTATTTCCATTTTTCCATGGCTGAAATAAAATACGTTTGGATGTTCATTCATGTTTATTTTCTGCTTAAATAAGGGTCCATTTTATGAAATTGAGATTTATACAATATCTGAAAGCTGAATAAATAATCCATTGATGTATGGTTTGTTAGGATAGAACAATGTTTGGCAGAGATACGACTATTTGAAATCTGGAATCTGAGGGTGCAAAAAAATCTAAGTATTGAGAAAATTGCCTTTAAATTTGTCCCGATAATGTTCTTAGTAATGCATATTACTAATCAGAAATTAAGTTTTGATATATTTATGGTAGGACATTTATCTTCATGGAACATGATCTTTACTTAATATCCTAATGATTTTTTGCAAAAGAAAATCGATAATTTTGACCCATACAATGCATTTTTGGCTATTGCTACAAATAAATCTGTGCTACTTAAGACTGGTTTTGTGGTCCAGAGTCACAAATGATCTAATAAGGCAATTTGATCTGTCACAACACAAGAGCCACAAAATGGTATTTACCATTTGCATTTTTAAAAAAAAAAGACAAAAAAAATTTAAACTGAGACTTTGTTTCCTACCAGAGGTAACCTGCTCTTGTCAGTTTCCTCTTTGCTCCATAATATATTTTTCACTGAGTGAGAACATAATGTGTAGTGTGAGAGGTGCATTTGTTTTAGACATAGCAAAACAATAACTAAGGAACTTGCAGGTTTTTGCCCCTTTGTCTTAAATTTATGGGGCATTTTTGTTCATTTCCGACCCTGAATTGCAGGTAAAAATTAAGTGCAGTCCAATGCAGTGCATGAATGCTTTCAGTTCCTTATGACAGTGGCTAGAAAGTTAAAGCAGAAGTAATGTAGCCCATCTACATCTGTGTGGGAGTAAATTGTCAGTTATGCATTGCATACATTATATATTGACAGCAACATATCCGCATTAAAATAGTGTTAGTTAGCATACAATCACATGCAACACACAGTGCTCAAACCTCTGTATGTACACCTGTCCATCTGACAGATGGAAGTGGGGGAGGGGTGGAGACAGAGAGCGCGAGACGGTAGGAGAGAAAATGGGTCAAAGGAAGAAGCAGCAGAGGATACAGAAAAAGGACGCACATGTCTAATAAAAATAGAAAGGAAAATAATCAAGCAGACAGGATTTAAGAACAAAGCACAAAGCCACAGGAGGGCATCGACTATGTTAATTCTAGATGTTATTTTAAGTCCATTATACATGACAAGATAAACAAAATCTTGATCAGATGAATCTCAATCGCATAGTTATGAATCTTCAAAGCACTGTGAATAGACATGATAAGAGTATCAGAGTGCCCAAAACATCTGTCTGAAAGTGTCCATGTAAATATATGTACCCAGGGGTCCTTCCTTCAGATCTTTCTGTGGTATAGACAATCAGGTTCCAAAGATTTTTTCCGAAAGCTCTCAATAGTATTTAAGAGGGGCAGATGTTAATGGCTCATAAATAACTCAAATGGATTTGTGGAGGGTCAGACCAGGGTAGAGGTTTGTGTGTAAATGCGTATGTGTGTCTGTGAAAGGACAAGAGAGAGAGAGAGAGAGAGAGAGAGAGAGAGAGAGAGAGAGAGAGAGAGAGAGAGAGAGAGAGAGAGAGAGAGAGAGAGAGAGAGAGAGAGAGAGAGAGAGAGAGAGAGAGAGAGAGAGAGAGAGAGAGAGAGAGAGAGAGCAAGCAAGCAACAGAGCACATGGTATGGACTGAGTGTAAATTAGGACCAAGGCCATTTATAGGAGAAAACGGAAGGTGGCTGTATAGCAAGAGGACAGAATGACCTACACCTGTGCATGGTCTAAAATTGTCTTATGAGCTCCACTGGTAACTAAAAAAGGGGAAATATAGATGTACACTACCAGTCAAAAGATTTTTAATGTTTTTTTTTTTTTTTTTTTTTAAGTCTCTTCTGCTCACCAAGCCTGTACTTATTTCATCCAAAGTACAGCAAAAACAGGAAAATTTTAAAATATTTTTGCTATATAAAATAACTTTTCTATTTGCATATATTTTAAAATGTCATTTATTCCTGAGATCAAAGCTAAATTTTCAGCATCATTATTACTCTGGCCTTTAGTGTCACATGATGCTTCAGAAATCATTCTAATATGATGATTTGCTGTTCAAGAAACATTTATTATTATTATCAATATTTAAAACAATTGAGTACATTTTTTCAGGATTCTTTGATGAATAGAAAGATCCAACGATCAGCATTTTTCAGAAATAAAAAGCATTTATACCATTCAAAAGCTTGGAGTTAGTATAATTTATTTATTTTTGGGAAATAAATTATGGAAGTTAATACTTTTATTTAGGAAGGATGATTTAAATTGATCAAAAGTGATGAAAAAGACATTTATAGTGTTACAAAAGATTTCTATTTTATATAAATGCTGTTCTTCCTAACGTTCTAATCTACTCAGTTGTTTTCAACATAATAATAATAATAACAACAATAATAATAATAATAATAATAATAATAAATATTTTTTGAGCAGCAAATCAGAATATTCTGAAGGATCACGTGAGTAAAGATGCTAAAAATTCAGCTATGAAATCACAGGAATAAATTACATTATAAAATATATTCAAATAGAAGCATTTTATTTAAAATAGTACAAATATTTCAAAATTTTACTGTTTTTGCTGGACTTCAGATCAAATAAATGCAGGCTTGGTGAGCAGAAGAGACTTCTTTAAAAAATATAAAAAATCTTACTGTTCAAAAACTTATGACTGGTAGTGTACATGCAACATTTTACATTGTTATTGTATTGCTACATTTCTTGATGTCTAATCCAGTTCTGTGTACCTGTATTTTCTCATTTTCTTTTAACTTTTTCCTTTTCAGGTGATAATTATTTATAGCAAGGTGTTACAGAAAGATACAGCAAGGAATTTGAATCACTCAGTAAATCTATTTTTTTTACCTACAATATTAAAGTTTTTAGTTTAAAAGTGAGTTGCAGTAATAATGAAACCTTTAAAAAGTTCATGTTTGAATAAATTTTGTCCCTCCACCTTTTTACACTTTGTCAAAAATGACCAACAATGAAACAATTGCTTATAATTTTTTTGTTATGCTTTATTATTACCAAATACTGGTCTCAATTCAGTGAGGCCTATGATTAACAGTTTTCAAAAAGAAATACAAAACCTGTGCTAAATGAAAGAAAACAAGTTGACAAAATGATTTCATCCAAGATTCTGTAATTATACAGCATATTAGGAGATTTACAAAGAAATTTTAATAAGCCAGTTATGTTTGTCCGAGAACATCAAATTCGATCAGGTGAAGCTCTTTATGGTTTAGTGTTAATGTAAGGCTACTAGTGTAACCCCTCACACCCGGGTCCTACCGCACCCGCTCCGAGCGGGTCTTGAACCCGGGTCTCCTGCACGGGAGGCGGACGCACTAACAAGGAGGCTAAAGGCTGCAACCTCTAGCGTCGGTCGCTAGTGCGTCTCTTGAGATTGGGGAGTGAGGTTTACCCGCACAGCTCCTACTAGCTGGCCTCCGTTACACTCACCCCCCTAAACCTCACTCCCATCCGGGTCACGGCACCAATGTAACCCCTCACACCCGGGTCCTACCGCACCTGCTCCGAGCGGGTCTCCGGCACGGGAGGCGGACGCACTAACAAGGAGGCTAAAGGCTGCAACCTCTAGCGTCGGTCGCTAGTGCGTCTCTTGAGATTGGGGAGTGAGGTTTACCCGCACAGCTCCTACTAGCTGGCCTCCGTTACACTCACCCCCCTAAACCTCACTCCCATCCGGGTCACGGCACCAATGTAACCCCTCACACCCGGGTCCTACCGCACCTGCTCCGAGCGGGTCTCCGGCACGGGAGGCGGACGCACTAACAAGGAGGCTAAAGGCTGCAACCTCTAGCGTCGGTCGCTAGTGCGTCTCTTGAGATCGGGGAGTGAGGTTTACCCGCACAGCTCCTACTAGCTGGCCTCCGTTACACTCACCCCCCTAAACCTCACTCCCATCCGGGTCACGGCACCAATGTAACCCCTCACACCCGGGTCCTACCGCACCCGCTCTGAGCGGGTCTCCGGCACGGGAGGCGGACGCACTAACAAGGAGGCTAAAGGCTGCAACCTCTAGCGTCGGTCGCTAGTGAGTCTCTTTAAAATCTTGGAGTGAGGTTTACCCGCACAGCTCCTACTAGCTGGCCTCCGTTACACTCACCCCCCTAAACCTCACTCCCATCCGGGTCATGGCACCAATATAACCCCTCACACCCGGGTCCTACCGCACCTGCTCCGAGCGGGTCTCCGGCACGGGAGGCGGACGCACTAACAAGGAGGCTAAAGGCTGCAACCTCTAGCGTCGGTCGCTAGTGCGTCTCTTGAGATCGGGGAGTGAGGTTTACCCGCACAGCTCCTACTAGCTGGCCTCCGTTACACTCACCCCCCTAAACCTCACTCCCATCCGGGTCACGGCACCAATGTAACCCCTCACACCCGGGTCCTACCGCACCCGCTCTGAGCGGGTCTCCGGCACGGGAGGCGGACGCACTAACAAGGAGGCTAAAGGCTGCAACCTCTAGCGTCGGTCGCTAGTGAGTCTCTTTAAAATCTTGGAGTGAGGTTTACCCGCACAGCTCCTACTAGCTGGCCTCCGTTACACTAGCATGGGGCTATAGGGAGCGTAAGACAAAATAAGGTTGGCAAGTGCTGCTCTAGAATGTCAACACAGCACTAGCTTATATTTATGTGCATGTCTGGTCATCTCAGTTGTCACCTTGTAGTAAAATCGTTTAAACCTCCGGGCTCAGCAATATATCACTTACAGTTTAAGTAAGCCATCACTACATTATGAATTAAAGCTCCTCTCAGAATAAAAGGCAAGGCATTTTCCATGAATACATTTGTTGGATGTTTCCATTGATTTCGCCAGCCCTTGCAGTTTCCGTTAAATTATTCCATTTCCTCAAGACATCTAAAGTTACCACATTTAATGTTTATTTCTTGATAGTGTGTGTTTTTTTATTTTTAATGTGGTTCTGCATATTTATTTTTAAACATCAAATAATACATACTAGCCTTATGCTCTTAAACTTGATGTGACAGCCGTTTCTGAGTAAAAAGACATGCTCAGTGGAAACTCCCACGTTCAAGCATCATTTCCTTCTTAGAGACATCAAAGAGCTAACTGAGTTGGCAATAAAAGTAAAAGAAAAAAAAAGAGAAAATGGCTCATTCAGATAAGCTGATTGAAGACTGACAGGTAGAGAGGTCTAGTGTGAAGTCAGTACAATAACACGATAAAAAAAAACAAAAAACAAAAAAACAGACAAAGCAGGAAACAGGCGGAAGAGAAAGCCTATGTTGGTTTAGCTCGACAGCCATGAGCAGCAACTTTCTTTGCGCTGTTCTCATCCTTGCCTTCTTGGAATCCGGTAAGTGTATTATGTAAAATAACTGAAGAACATTTAGGCATCATATTTAGGCATTTAAAACAAGTGCATAGGCAACCAAAAAGCCTGTGGTTATTAATTCAAGCAGGCGATGCTGAATTTTTTATACAGTTGGAAAAAAGAACAGTTAAAGCCATTGAATGACAAAAATGATTCTATGGTAAATGAAGACATCATGTATCAAAATGTTTTTAGAAAGTGATAGCACTCAAATGCTCATGCAAGCATAAGCCAACGCCTTCACATGGACTGCTTACTGCTGTCTGACTAACTGCAATTTCACTAATAACATCTTGCATAAAAAAAATTATCAATCACTTGATTATCTTATTACTTAACATAGTGTTATACCTTTTCATTAATGTGTTGCTTTTGTAGGGTATTTCATTTTTATTCAGTGATTCATTTTTAGAATTCACAGTGATTACTTATTCTGATTTGACAATTAATTTTGCACTGATTTTTCTTCCTAAAGATTAATCAATTTAAACACACTGTACAAAACAAATTTGTTCTAAATTGTAAATAAAATGTGTAAGATTAGAGTATATTATTAGTTTATATCTTACAAGAAAATACTTTTTATTTTCAGCTTTTCTAATTCAGTTCCAGTTCAATTACTTGCTGTTTCTTTGTAACTGTTTGTGAAATGTACTAGCATGAAAATTGTATCTTAACCATTTTTTAATTGCACAGCGAGTTTCATTTTTTGCTTCTAAACAAAGCTCATTGTAGTTTCGACATGCGTCATTAGCGGCTCTCTCTAAAGTTTTTTTGAGGGCAGTATATAAATTGCGCCAACCACTTCTGAGACTAAATATAAAACAAAAGGTTCCATAATGGCTTCAGATGTTTAAAGACATCAATGCATTATTCTTTTCAGTAAATAACAAATTTATAATCAAAGATTTACTGTATTTTTCATCAGTAAAAACATTAAACAAACTTTTCACTGAGCATTCATAATTCAATATTTTTAGGAATAGAGGCGGACAGTAGTGAAGTATTTTTACTCTGCTTTAAAACTACTTTTCAAGTGTCTGTACTTTATCAGAGTGTTTTTTTTCAGAAAACTTTACTTCACAACATTCCAAAGCATAATATTGTACTTTTTACTGCACTACGTTTCGTATTTACAAATTTTACATTATAACTCTAGTACTTTCTTACTTTTACTCAAGTAAAAGTATCAAAGATTTACTTGAGTACAAGAAAGTACAACCTTTTTAATGTTCTTAAGCATTAAAGGTAAAACAACAACAACAACTTTTATTTATAAAATGTAGTGCAGTAAAAAGTACAACATTATGCTTTGGAATGTAGTGAAGTACAGATACTTTTTTAAATTTACTTGAGTAAAGAAAAAATACTTCATTACTGCACTGCAAAAAAATGCTTTTCTTACTTAGATTTTTTTTGTCTTGTTTCCAGCCAAAAATCCAAAATATTCCTAAATCAAGAAGGATTTTCTAGACAAGTAAAAATTATTTTCTTGTTTTCAGAAAAAAACAAGTCAATTAAGTGAGTTTTTGCTTAGAAGAAGCAAAATAATCTGCCAATGGGGTAAGGAAAAAAAATCTTATTTCAAACAGAAAACAAGATTATTTTTCTTACCCCACTGGCAGATTATTTTGCTTGTTTCAAGAAAAAATGCACTTAATTTTGACTTGTTTTTTTTCTGAAAACAAGAAACATATGTGGACACATATTTGTCCACATATGTCTCTGTGATCTATGTAATATTTCTATGCATGTTTTCATTTGTGTTCCTTAACAGGCAATTCAAACAGTGGTGTATCTATCAGTCACAGTCGAGATGGAGATGGCCAGAACATCACCTGTGTCCTCTCAGGGAATGAAAATATGACACAAATTAACTGGGAAATGCTAAGAGGCCCGAATCGCACCAAACTGGGCACGTATCACCCAACTTATGGAATGCACATACCGCAAGAATATAAGACGAAAGTGAATATCCAGAACAGAAAGTATCCTCATTCATCATCATCCCTTCTCATTAAAGTGGCATCAAATGAGAGCGTGCTAATCTGTTGTGCGTTCATAACATTTCCTTCGGGTAAACTTGAGCAGTGTATTGATATCAGTAAGACAGATGTCAGTATCAACACATCTATGATAAAAGGTAAAGTTTTCACATGTAATCCTATACACACCTTGGCATTCCTTTGGGAATTCCTTTTTATGATTTTTTTTTTTTTTTGTTATAGGTTTTACATATTTGGAATCAGAAAGAAATCTGGGATTAATTGGACGTTTTGGTGCACTGATCATTGGAACTATTCTTTCTCTTTTTATCCTGACCATCCTATTCTACTTATGCAGAAAAACGAACTGTAGAAGGTAAATATTTACACAATACATTTAAGACCAAAACAAAAGACTTAATGTTAGACACTTTAAAACTTGTTCACAAAACAATCTGAAAGAAAAATCATGGGTAATTTGACTTTGCAGGAGGAAGTCCTTTGAAATACGAACATACTTGACTGACTCACCGACTGAGGTAAGACTTTACAGCTATAAAGAAGAAATGTAAATAAATGATACATTTCAAAAAACTCTAATGCATAATTTAATTGAGTTTCTGTAATTAAGACGAGTGAGGTTAATAATTAACTATTCTTCTAAATAGTAATTCTAAACAAGCAAACACTGAAGGGCTCATATTGGATACCATTCTATAATTGCTAAATGTGACAATTCACAAAATCCATCAACACCAGTTACAGCTGAAATGGCAAAAACAGTGTAAAAGTGTGAGAACTACAGCACAGCAAATTTTTAACTGCACTGCCATTTCCTTTCAATCTCAAATGCACTTTATTATAGTACGTGATTGCATTTAAGGTATCAGTTTCCTGTTATTTTCTAAAGAACGTGCGTGGTTGTGGTTAAAGTTTGACTGCCAGTTCTCACGACCCTTGTTTATAGCAACATTATGATCATTTCAGTATTTAATAACAATAATAAAACCATTCTAAAAATATTACAAATATATACTTTTTATTTTCATTGTTATGATTATTTAGTTAATTAGCTAATTTCTATACAGTGTATATTGTATATTCTAATACAGTAATTACAATATAAATGTAAATCTCTCATTTTAGACATTTGCTGAAGAATCAGTTGATGCACCAGCCTCTCAAAGTTCTCCAAATGGCTTTGACCCCTCAAAACTTTACGCCAAGATCAAAAAAGACCTTTTCTATGGCCGGCTGTGGAAGTCTTACCAAGGCCAACCCAAATCATGGACACAAGGTACCATGACTGAACAAGGACATGTTTATCACCTGTTAGGACAGAGTCCCTTACCACTAAGAAATGTGGAGGGCAGCCCCTTGAGGCCAGATGCAACAGAATGAGTACATTTCATCAGTTTCATCAGTGTTTCCCGTCTTTCCAGTGTGATTGAAAGGAAGCTCATCACATTTGTGATATATGTAACATGTAATAGAGCTTAAAGTAGAGTGCAATGCATTATATAAGAAAATAATGAATTAATATTAAAAGAAATTAATTAATGTTTTGTTTTCAGTTTAATATAAATGTTTCTAACACTGAATAAACTCTTTTGTCACGAGTCAAGTCTTTCAAGGCTAAATCTCAAATAATTTTGAAGAATTTCTATATGCTGCAAGTTAGTTTTATGAACTCATTCATTTATTATTGTTTTGAAATATTTATCTCATATGCATCTCCATATGAAATCATGCTTATCTAAAAGTGCATGAAGTTTTGACTTAATCCTTTTACTATTTAGACTATATTTTATTTAAATAGCTCATTATCCAAATTGGTAAGAGAAAGAGACAAAGAAAGAACACTAAACAAAATAGTCTATTCTTTTTCTTTTTGTAAATCTGTTCTAACCGTTGTTATACACAGTGATATTTATTGCACGGGACAAGGAAATACACATCCGTTATCTAGCGCTCTTGTTCTGTTTTTTTACTTCCTGCTTGCGGCTGTAGGTTTCCATAACATTTTATTCTCTGAGCATGAACTCTTTTAGACGTTTTCTTCCTTGAGGCCTATTAGACAAAACATGCAATGTCGCCTTCTAACCGCTTGGTGGGGTTGCGATTCTCTTTTTGGAAAGGAAATCTCTTTGGAAATGGCTTCACGTCGTATTTCAAGAAGGTTCAAGTGTTTATCATTTATACATTTTTTTATGTTCTCGAAACGTCTCAGAGGTCTCTGTGCCCACTAATATCGAACTTTGCCCGTTATGTTTAGATAATTATTGATATAAAATTGAAGATGCTTTACTTAGCCTACTTGTTAGCTAATCAACAGAAAAAAATCCAGG